>NC_142843.1:22881287-23032803 GCF_061612785.1 Hesperophylax consimilis | reverse complement strand
CCCAAATAACAAAAAAACAGTTAAATATTGTTACTGCCAACCGAATAATTCGCGTTAACCGTATATCCACCTATAAAGTAGATGTATGAATAGGTCCTTTCTGTGAATATTATTTCTGTGGACAAAATATACTACACTTAGAAGTTCCATTGTGACCATTAAAGCTAACTGGTCTAGTCACGCAATTCCACAATACAAACAGTGCACGTTGGTCGGTAGTTGGTACTTCGTAGATTTGTAGTTAGTAGGTTGGTAGTTAGTAGACATTGCTTGGTACTTGGTAGGTCGTACAGCACCCCACGTATACGTACAACGTGTGTCACGCATCAATTTACATATGAATTGAATTAAATGCTCCCCGTGTACACCGAGCCTTAATTGTTCGTGTCACTTTATTTCTAATATTACAGTAATTTTATTCATGTTATACAGTTAAGATAAAAAATATTCATGTCAACCCTTAGTTATGACGAAATTATTATTATCGCGTTTTGATTAATAAAAAACATTTCAATTAATGTATCGGTCACTCATTTTAAACGATTTTTGTAAGAAAAATACCTTAGATGCTCATTTTATGAATTTTAGAGTTATAATGTCGTCGTATATCAATGTCGGTCCAAATTTATGTACAAATTGTATCTTTTCAAAAATGTATTATGCAAACTATTTAAGAAAATTAATCTTACACATCTAAAATTAAATACAAAATCAGACTTCGTTTAATTGAACGAAGAAATGGACATGGCAAAAAAGCACTTCCTTTTAATCAAAAAAAATAATTCAAAATATTTAAAGCATCGACAGTTGTATTTGACCGACTAACTAAATTAACTATTAATATTAAAAATTTACCCACGTACGTAGAAACTTATGGTAATCGTTGTTTTTCGTAAGAGATCCTAGGAACACTTTCCAATTTTAATAACGCATACTATTTCAAACTATAAAAAATAAACACAATCCTCCATGTCATTGAAATTAAGAATAAACTTAGTTCCAACATTTTTTTAATGAACAATTTTATCTTTATTAATGTTTTATTTATCAATCCGCAAATTTTGTTTCTTCAATAATAATGGTGATATTGCTGAAATCACGGGAGTTTATTATTAAATAATAAAACAATATCATTTTTTGATGATAAAACGAAAAGTAAATTTACATACAGTAGTGTTACATTTTTTATTTTTTGAAAATCAACTTTAGCGCATTTTTTTTTTGCACAATAAGAAAGCTTAGCAAATTAAAAAGTCGTAAATTAAAAAAAATAATAACTAATTGAATGCCTCCTAACGACAGACACTTGTGGACATTTGGTCGCGTGACTTTGGCAGATAAAAAATAAACAGTATTCAGAGTGACGACGTTTGGACGGCACAAGTGGTCAAATTTAGAATGGTTGTGATAAAATCTACACACGTTCGGGCGTTATTTAAAGGTGCCAATTTGTTCAGAAAAGCGATTTTTTAACGGGAGAAACATAATTTGGAAGGACCACTTCTGTTGTCGGCCATGTTCATAATAATGTATTATATCGACTGTGGTTTGGCCAAACACTTCAATCCATAAAATGAATACTCTACAGGAGACGATAAAAACGATTTTTTTATTTGTAAAACTAATAAAAAATTATGAAGTTTATAATACATAAGAGAGTAGTTGTTTTTTTTAATTCTGATTTTAAATATTGCAATTCTATTTATAATTAAGAGAGATTTGTTGGTTCAGTAATTTCATCTGCGGTTTTCTCAAGATAACTTAAGAATATTGTCAGCATGAAATTAGTTTTTAGTATTTTATATACCTTAATTAGCAACTTTACCACGTTGTACTTTGAAGATTATTATAACCACTGAAGAATAACATACCTAAAAAATGTGGCTTGAAGTGTTTTACCAGGACACTTTTTTTAGTTTTACATCAACTCCACACAGGAGGCCCTAAATAAAATAATTTCTCTTAGGGCGTATGCCATCTCTGGGGATGCTGTGTGAAGGGTCTTTTTAAGTAGAGGAAGTAGTGAACATGGGTCTTGAAGAGAACCATGCTGTGGGAGGGAGGAAACACAGAGGCCGGCAAATCGTTCCGCAGCTGAGCTATTGAACTTAAGAACGAGTCGTAGAAGCGACCCGTTCTCATGTGACAAATGTCAACCAAGTATAAATGTTAACCATGTTGGGCTCGCATTTGGCGTGTTCCCTGATTATGCGCCGCTGCCAAAGGGATCAATAACGCTAGTTCCTCGGAGCATATTCCATTGTAATACCGATAGAACAAGAACAACATACCTATCTGACGCCTGTGCTCTAAAGATTGCAATGTAAGATAAATATTAAGATAAGGTTAACACTATCAAACGGACCGCCCATCTCTGCACTGAATCAAGAGTTTTGTATGTGTTTTGGGGCTTCGAACCAAAAGTAGCTGCCAAATTCAACAGTGGGGCGCACTTGCGATTTATACAAGGTCAGCAGTTATGTACTATTAAAGTGTCTGTAGGCCCTGCATAGCACACTTAGCTTCTATGAGACTAACTTGCCACTGGCTTCGGTGGAGCCTCCGTGCCTGAACTGATCACTTAGAGTTACACCAAGTATACCAATGGAAGGTATGTAGGAAAAATTGCTTCCGTTTTTTAGACGTAATCACACATAATTGGGTCTTTGAAACATTCAATTCGACGAGGTTATTCTTACCATAAGGAAAAACCCTCTCGAGGTAACCATTCATTCTCTGCTTCAAAACCCTCAGAGCTGTTGGAGTTTGTGTATCTTTTGGCTGATTGTCAAGCAAAAAGTCATCGTGACTGTACTGTCATCCGCATAGCAGTGAATTGGTGCATACGACCAAAAGTCATTGATGCGCAACAAAAATAAAGTCGGAGACAGAACCGATCCCTATGAAATGCCAACATTTATTGAGAGTGAGGATGATGCGAAACCTTCGGCAACCGTCTGAAAAATCGGCAATCCACGTACACAAGGATGCAAGAAGTCCGTAAAAAAGCAGTTTTTTGACAAGTCCTCAGTGCCCAACCCAGCCAAAGGCCTTGGAAATGTCCAGTGCAACCGTTTGGGTCTCACCGTAACGTTCCAGGCACCCCAAACATGCGTTACATCCGCCGAAATTCGTATTGACAGTCGTTAATAATTTTGTTTTTCTCAAGATGTGATCAGCGCACCTCTGCAGTACCAGTACAGATATTGCGTCAGGCCAACTAGCTTTACCTACATCGAGCCCCCGTAAGACCTAAGACCTGGAATATATCCCGATGCCAGATCCTCAGCTTTTTAATACAGAAACTGGGGTGAGGAACCTACGGTGGGACAGCACCATCTATTCAGCAGCAGTGGCGGCCGGTGGTCAAAATATGTGGGGGTTCACCGGATTACAACATTAAGTCATAAAATAAATTAAATAAAGGTACATACCTATTTATAAAGAAGTTCTATTCTCTGTTCATTTTGTTTAGCAAAGACCTCTATCAATGCTTAACACTGATAGTGCGTTCAGTCTGTCCTGGCTCAACGTGTTAAAAGATTTTATTCTTTTTAACGTTGAGAAACATCTTTAGCTTTCAACTGAGGTCATTCCAAAGGTCATGAATGGTGCACAAAAGTTTTAGTAATTTCACAGTCTCGGGAAAGTCTTCTAATAAACAAGTACTATAAAAAAGTTGTAAAATTGATAAAGCGCCGTTAGATTTAGAAAAATCGTCGCGGGCGTAAATTGCACAGAGTTTACCTTTTAGGTACTGAACTTTATTTAGGAAGTCATACGTTTTAAGCGTCACATTGAAATCATGTTCTGGGAAATTTGACCTGTATCGATTTTTATTAAATAGCTCATTATGGTGTTTACCTTAGGCACGGTAGCCTGAATCCAATTGCATTCTGATGTCAACTTTTCCTAAAACCTTTAAGCTCAAAACTTTTTGTAAATGTAAATGATAAGAATTATGTTTTTTGATTTTTTCAGAAAGGTGAGTTACATCAGTAACACCGCTGATTGTCCCAACTGAATCAACATCGTAAATTAAACACGTAAAACAAAATAAACTATTCAATTGATCACATGCACAGAGCTACAAGCTTTGTTATACATTGTTTTGTTAAATGATCGAGTAAACTTCTTCGATCCAGATTTGCACTCTTGTTTTATTATCAGTTCAGGTTTTAGGTGGACCGGCATTTTTTATTATCACTTTGTTTTCAAAACTCGACCTATTATTCTTAATGTATTCCACATTCAAACTCATTCTTAATTTATACGTTGAACAAACACAAAAGTAATCATAAATTAGTATAACATGCAATTGATATGCCTTATTAATAATTGATATACAAGATCGATATAACCTGCAATTAAACTTCAAAACTTTCTCAGAGTAAGAAAAGTTTTAAATTCAAGAGACAATGCCTGGCAACGGCGAGTACTGACTGAACTGATAATAAGTAATCTGACCATCACTCATCTCTTAATGACAAGTTTTATCCTGTATGCTTGTATCGAAGAAGTGTAACATTCGCTGAAAAATAGCAGATGGTAAATTGAAACAACGATATCGACAATAATATCAAACATACGCGTTTTAGTTTAACTTTCTACTGAATAAACCGTTCCTTCTGATGTGGTGGTAAAACTCCGAACGCCGTTCTTGATATGGTATTATTTGCAAAGAATAGTATGTAATGGTATGGACCCACGCTTTCGACTGTTCCACAGAATATGCGACAAAGCAGTTAAATTTTGGATCGCAATCGAAAACGAACTGCTACGAACATAGGCACAAGTCAAAGTCGGTCTGCAAGTTAAGCGCGCTTAATAAGTAGGTACCTTTTGAATGAGATATTATAACCGAACCGAGTTTCGTATTGTGATTAGCCATGTCGGAAATCTTGTTGGTTGTTCGGCGCTCGGGAGCACATATTAGCTGGCCGCCACTGTTCAGCAGCATCACTATTTCTACAATCAATTAGCGTTTAAAGACAAGTGATATAAGATTATACTAGTTAATGTAATGAAATTTAAAAAAAAATGTGCAAAAATTACAGAAAAACATTAATACATATCTTGAAAAATAATACTTAGAAAGGAGAGTTAATTTGACTCTTTTGCTGTTTCAGCGTTTCGACAATGGGTAATTTGTTGAAATCCGAGTTTCGTGGATTTGCTACCCTCCTGAGAGGTTCAATCGCTGACCAGAAAAGATTCAACGATAGATTAATGCATTAATAAACAAGAAATGGCACCGAATTTCTATGGAAAATTATTACAAATTTGACAAAAAAAATAATTAAGCTTACTTTTTTCTATACCAATGGTTTTCGTTTTATATACTTAATATTATTTTTATTGTATTTATTTACAGTCGGTTAGGTAAAGCACAACTTGTTCACACAACCGAAATGATATCAAAAATATTATTTAGCTATTTATTTAACTGATGTTAAAGTTAGGTATATACTGCAAATAAAGCTCAAAACAATTCGAGATAACCAAATACATGATCCAAAAAGATTTGTTCATAAATTAAACAACGATTAAATCGATGCGAAAATATTTTACCTCATTTGTAAAAGTTTGTTGACCTTTTAATGTGATACTAATTATTGTGTCAACTTTCTAATTTGCTCTTGAGACTTCCACCAAATAAAAAAAACTGTTTCTTCAAATTTTGCAATTTCACTTTGTGGCACCATTTTATTAATAAAATAATTAAAACACTTTGTTTTTACCACGATAATCTTTATTTTTTATTTTTGTCTTTAATCTTCTAAGCACCTCCCCTTTCCACCTCTCACCCCTCCCCTCAAACCCCCCCCCCACACTACTTCCTTTTCTACCCACACCTGTCTCTATATACTTGACAATTTAGTTTTTAGTACATTAATTGTCCTGATGAAGAGAACATCGTTCTCGAAACATGTTGACTTTATATAAAAAAAAAGATTATCGTGGTAAAAACAAAGTGTTTTAATTATTTTATTAAAAAAAAACTGTGCCTACAGAAACCATTACCTAAGTCATTAAAATACCAAGCTCGAACATGAGGTAGATTATAAAAACATTTGTTTGTTATTTGTTAATAATTTACTTTATTATAGTTTGATCTTCAAGACAAAACTTTAAATAGAAAAAAACACGCAACGAAACCTCCATTGTTCTTCATAGAACATTGTCTCTAGATATAATAATATACTTCATCGTATAGTTCATCTTAATAGACACATTGTATTACTCAGCAAACTTCTCAAATAAGTCATTGTTTAACTAGACTTTGGGATTTATTTTCGCGTAGAAATTCTGCAATTAACTACCATACAAAATATACTCCCCACTGCCCAAAATACTAATGGAGGTAATTAACTATGCTGATTCAGTGGACATTTTCTATATTTAACCAAATAAATACAAAAGATTGTTGGTGTGGCAATAACAATGTTTGAAAAAGAAAAAAATCTCCCAAACTTGAATAAATCTGACATAATTTTTTCAACCCTGGTCTAAAATGCATAGAATATCAACTCTCAATATTCAATGCACAAAATGTTTTTTGTTTAATTTTTGTAAGCCAATGTAATTTTAAATTCTTAGATGATTGTAATAATACGTCATGTATTTTTATAATCATCATATATACATATTCTGTCGTTGTTCTTGATTCACACATAATTTTCTGCATAACTTTATTATTACTATTATCAAGTGTGTGCACAACATATTATGGTAATAAGACAATGTTGTCAAAATACTTAATAGAAGCAAAAAAATTCATCGAAATCGTTAAAACGAAAGTTGTTCTTAATGTACAGAAAATTTTCCCTTGAATCGTTAGCTGCTGTTATTATCTTGTTTATTAATATCATATTTGTCAAAATACTTTATACACGCATTGGTGAAAACAATATGTCTGTAGTTACAAAACTGTAAATATTAACTCTTTAGGTGCGTTTATTGTTTTTTATACTTTCATGATAAGTGTCAATAATCCTCAGAAAGAAAATTAAGGATATCTATTTATTGCTTTTATGGAATTTTAATTTAAATAAATAAAAGAGTAATTATTGGCAACATTTCTGACACGTTTGCCACATACGGTTGACAATCCGCTAGAAAACGCAAAACGTTTTCTACGGCACAACCAATGTATCGACATAGTACAAGGGGTATTAAGTATCATGCCGATATATCGGCATACCGCACCTAACGGGTTAAGTAATAATAGAAAGTAATTTAATATCATATTATTTTGAACATACACGCTTCATTTTCAGTCATATAAAGGTTATTCTATAATCATCGTCTTCTAAAGTATCAGCCTTTCTCCATTATTACACTTATATCGCATTATGTCATACTATCGTTGTGCTTGTACAAACATTGCAAATTGTCTTCCTATGTGAGATAAAATCCGCTCCAGTTGTGCTGTTGCTGAGCGACTTAAGGCTCAATGCAAATAAACAACTAACGAGGTTTTAATACTATCTAACAACCGGTACCAGGCAGATGCATGCATGAGTGTGTCTGTACAATATGCGAAAATGTACAATAATAACGGATTAACGATGGCACTTGTGTTTTCAGAATGGAGACGTACAATGAAAATTACTCGAAATTTTAACTAATATTTGTGAGTAATCAAAATGATTGTTTTTCATGCAAAAGGATACAATTTAAAAAGGTCAATTGTTGCACATTACATGTAAGCCAAAAACAGAGATAATTATAGTCGTATTGAGACAGAGAGTCCCTAACTGAGAGAGGAAACATTTCAGAACGCAACACAAAATTTAATATTGTGCATTACTAAGCACTACTAACAACTTTAAGAAAATAGTTTTATTTATTTGAATGTTTCACAATTACAATGAATTAAACTGCTGTATAGGAGTTTGTCAACAGGTTCTTAACAATAATCAATTTTATATTTAAAAAAAACATGGGATTATTTTAAATCGTAGACACATAGTAAATAAAAATAAAAACAAAACAAATCAACGTAAAAAAAAATACAGAACCAGAATGCAATGCAAAGTAAAGGGGAAACCAGAAAGTATTTTTAATACATCCAATTTTTCAGCATGTATCATATCTTCTTTTGAAAATTTGTTAAAATTTTTTTATTATGTTTGTTAACGCGTTGTAAATTTTAGGAACATTGCATGAGGAAAAATTTTATCGTTTGCAGTAAGTCTTGTAATATGAGCATGTTTTACTGATTTAAAAATTCAGATTGAGATGTGTGCTTACTCACAATTTTATGCCACAAAGTAGCACGAACAGATAATAAATTTACGGAATCGTATAACAAAAATTTAGGTACATCATATCTTTGTTTATATTCAGCTTTGTTTAAAAGTATTTTGATTATGATTATTTAATTATGGAGTATTGTATATTTTAAACTACATTAAGATTTGTTTCTGTTGAATGTCCCCATGTAGTTATTTCTTATCTTTTTAGGGATTTCGCCAATGATAGGTATATTATTTCCAATGTATATTGTGGAACAAAAAAAAAAATATAAGATCTGCTTACTATGATTCAAAGTCGTGTGCAAAGTTTTTGTGCATGACTATCCCATTTCGAAATACAAACAATCGTATTAAGCCCAGATAAACATATTTTGTAAGAAGATAATTTTCCCGACATGAGAATGGCTGTTTTACAGAATTTTGGATACAATTAAAACTGTAAAAAAAATTTTTTTTTCCTCGTTCACGTGGATCTATGCTTACTCTTAAAATCAACGGCTCAATAAATTGTGTGGCTGTCAATTGAGTAATTAAACATCTTACAAAAATATCTTATTATTAATGCTAATAAAACTGAAAAAATTAATAAATATACAAAATCTAAGACTGTATTACTCTGTGTAAAGTAATTGCGCTCGCAAAATCGTGTGTAAAACCATCGCTAAGTTTGAGCTACCGTCATGTTATGTTTCTGTATGAACTAATACCGCGGAAGCGAATGAGGTTAACGATTATACATTTCGTGTTTATTTATCTTGGGCGGAATCATCATAAAACGGAGTAAATATATGATATACCTACATGGCAGTTGATGCATTAGAATTTGATATTATGTATCTTGCCTGATGTTTGTTTGCCTGCTTGATGGAGAGTGAACGGCGAATAACTCGCTAATAGATGTTTCCATGGAATTATATTTATAACAACTCTGATAAAAAATATTCCTTTACGTTTTTTCTCAGAATCGTTTTTGCAGTTTAAGATATGCGAAAGTTTATAACAATAATTGGATGATTTTCGTGAAAATATCCTCAAGAGCGCCATACAATATTTTTATGTTTTTAATATAAATATATTTATTTAATAGTTAATCAATTTACAGATTATAATCAATAATGTTAACAAAGATAATTCATACAATTAGTACAATTAGTTTTCACTGCATTTGATTTTTTAATGTTCCTCTTCTATAGAAGCTGGCGCTTGTGTCTAGAAGAGTGATATGATTACTTGCTAGGCATTATCTTGCTAAGCACAAACGGGTTATTGCAGATTAACACATTATGTGAGACAGTTTTGGATTGTTTTATTTATCCCATATTTTTTCGTATCCCATCTGTCTGCGATTGTACTATATCCAATTACAGACAATGTAAGTATGTGCCTGCTGATAACCACAGAAGTAACAAAGCAGGGTTGTGCGATGACGTGGTAGCTCACTACATACGAGTAAGAGGAAAGGAAATGGTTCCTTTCTCTGACAAATGAAAACCTGTGATACCGATACAGGATTGGAATATCCCACACCATTTATCGAGTATCACACAACATACTGTACTTACCAACAGCTATGGTTATGTTGACGTGGGATTCTAGTGGGGCCCACACTTTCATGATTTGAAGATAGGTTGGATTACCACGCACACTATAAACACTAATCACGGAAATTCAAGCACACGGCGATTGACACTTGCAACGATTATGTTTTTCAACGGCGCTTACGGTGAAGCGAACTGAGTCAGTTGTGCAGAGAAATCAATATTAAAATTGAATGTTTTAACAACGATACTCGTTGAATTATCACGTGAAAAAGCTAAAAGCCCTTGCAGGCTTGTCATGTCACAATAATCAAGCAGATTCATAGTAAAATGTGTGAATCCTAGCTTTGTGATTGGCGGGAATAGAACAAAGCCACCACTGACCAATGAAATTACGAAACAAGAATACTAGTGTAAATAATATAATAAATAAAATAAAATTTGTGTAGAAGGACCACAAACTTATAAACTTTTTCGTGTAGGCCATAAAAATAGGAAATAGTAAGATTAAAGCAAAATCTTCCATGGCGAAGTCTCTAACGTATTAACGTTAGAGACTTTAGAAATTAATGATACAAAATTGAGAAATTAATGATACAAAAACATTGAGAACAACATTGAGAAATTAATGATACAAAAAACCCAACAAACTAATGTCACCATTCAATTACCCGTTTAAAATGCATCGCCTGTATCTGAAACCTCTGAACTCTGGGTCCCAAACGTAAGCCGAATCGTAGGCGTAGATGAGCTGTAGCGGTCACGTAAACCAATATACTAAGAAGTACTTTTCATTGTATTTAATTTTCACACACTTGAAAGGCGAAACTACTGTTATGGTATAAAAAACTTAAGTTTTGAATTTACATAATATAAAAATAATAATCACATGTTTTCCGACACAACCAATAAATAAATACTCTACTACTTTGTTGGTGGTGAGTACCTACATATGAACTTCCCACCCGAGTAAGAACGCGGGTTGAAATGTTCCAAATAAATTTATATCTCAAAGGGGTGAAGAAAGACAGAAGTGATTGTTTACAATGGAGCAGGGAAAAATGAAACGATAGACGATACATGTCTAAATTTGGACGTAGACAGAGATGAATGGAGTGATTCGGAACGGGCAGAAATAACGAAATACTTTTACTGTAGATATTTCCAACCATTGCATTCCCACTTTCACAAAAGTGAAATTTTTCTAAGAAATAACATATTTCATAAATTTCTTTCATTTAAAGGAAATATAGGTATTTTAAAGTGAATTATGTCTTTCCCGAATTGAATATGGAATTACAGGATGGGGTTCTCCTACTTCTAAGTATATACATAATGAATATAATTTAAAAGTGTATCTGAAAGTACCAACTAGAACTTCGATTGAAATTTTCAAAAGTTTTAACGTACCAAATTTACAACAAATAAACCAAAAATAAATTATTGAAATTATTCCAAAATATCGAAATCTCTTACTAGACCGCGTATCCATCATACCATAACAAATAAAAATGACATAAAACAATCGAAACTATAATAAATTCAAATTTGAACAAAGAAACTATATGTACTTTGAAACAAAACTTCACACAAAATCCTTCTACAGGTAAAAATAAATTATAGAAAAGTTGAATGAGCGCAATTCAAAGGCTGAAAACGGTCATCGAAATAACTCTACAAATACCCTATAAATGACAAAGAAGACGCACCAAATTAAATATATTTAGTCCGCCTCAGCATGGGATTCCTTAGCGAGGAGAAATATGAAAGTCCATTGTTATACTTTAATACATCATAATATTTTGTATGTTCATATTAATAATAATAATAAAAAAGGTTTTTTCTAGAGAATCGTGGTACTTTTTAATGCATTTGTGTTGTTTAACATCAATCGATGGATTGAAGGGATTCATTTTTTTATACGTCAAAAATTGATGATTAGAAGTTAAACGTTTACAAAATTCCCGCGCATACCGTGAAATATATTCTTTCAAATCGCGATAAATATTTATTTGTAGCAGATTGATAAAATATTTGTGCATTAACAATGAAATTAATAAAAATGTTTAAAACATATCCCTAAATCAACGCTCGCACACTATTTCACTTTAAGAAAAACTTTTTTTAAATTCTAAACATCTTATATAATATAATTCATACAGTTTCACGGCATGATAGAGTAATGTGGTGAATAAAGCTCATTGTATCCAGTAGGTAGACAGAAACATAGGTACTTCACTTTGTGCAGAAAAATCCTCGCTTTCCTTTGTAACAATAAAAACATAATTAAGTGCCTACTTCATAGATTGAATGTAACTAAGCCTACGTAGAAATAATGAACCAACCTCCAAAAAAATGTTTGAATTAGCGTGCCAGCTTCTCAGGCTTTGAAAGTCCCATCCACCGTATGACAAGAAAGTGACTCGTTCCTTTCTCTTAAAATTTCTTTATGTTTTGACACAATGGACTATCGTCGGGAGTGTTTCCTTTGTGAGTTACGCTAATACCCATATTCCCGTTGGAAAATTACTCTCTGCGTTTCTGCAATCCTGTGAATAGAGAAAATTCCTGATACCGAGGATAAGAATTTTCACGTTCATATTATGAGCATTTTCTCTTGTTATGTAGGACAAAACTTCTCTTGTGGATTTTTTTTTGAGGCTCTTATTCGTAGAACAAAAAACTTCTCTACCTGCTTCTTTATGTTTTGTGTTATGATGACAGTAATTACAGCGATTTTCAAGAATTTAATTAAATGCTGGCGGAGATGAAAGGTTGCCGTACAAAATTTATTTACTTTAAAATGGGATTTTTGTTTTTTAGACTTCTGTAGATATTTAATATTGGAGGTTGGCTAACATCAGGGCAATGTTGACCCTGCAGGCTGAAGCCGTGATCATGTCAGTAATATTTCACTTACCAGTCACTTAGTTCAAAAAAAAATTATGTGAGGAATTTCTCTATTCTGCTCGCAAACTGATATAATATATTTTGTAAAATATTTCTTCAAGGTAGCAATCTATATAAATAAAAATGTCTGTTTGTTCAAAATCTTAAATCTCCAAAAGTTCTTCATCGACTGCTTTGAAATTTTGACACAACGTTTCATTAGAATACGCGTGATAGGTAAAAAAAGTTTTTTTTAAACTGTGCCATGTGTTGGAAAAACATGCTTAGTAAAAAAAAGACAGCGCCATCTGTTGACTGAGCCACAACAACGCGTGGCTGGGTACAGCCAGTGAAAAATTTACGATAAATTTCCTTAAAAAGGTTACAAAGCTATACACTAAAATGGCAAAACCAGGTATTTACAGACGTCACAGGGTGTGAAAGGGCTCTTATATTAAAAAAATATCCCGTAATAATATTGTGAATAGTTTAAATTATTTTTGGTTTGCGAGATTTCAAGGTTTTGCATTTTGAATACATTTAAATTCTAAATTTGAAACAGATTTCAAGTCCATTCGGAACATGTTTTGGGAAACTGCTTTAAAAATAACAAGATAGGTACGTGTTTAAATTTTAGTGACAAGAAAAATTAGCAGCTCGCAAGGTCAGCTCATTGTACGTCACATTGTTAATTTCTTGCAAGAAACTGCTACTCAATCAAAATTAGGTTGAGCAATAATTTGAAATTATAATAGACAACGTTGTATGTTTGTGCTACAAAGAGTTATAGGATCGACAAATGAATTATTCGGGACATAAAAGAAAATAATTTAATTTAATTTATTTTTTTCTTTAATTTTTTATATCTATTTAGAAGTTGGTAACGATACTAATTTATTTACCAAATGTTCAATATGTACTAGTACATCAATCAATAATTACTGTTTGTTATATTTTTTCACCTGTAAACAATCATCAGAAGATACGGGTTCAATTCCCGTTGGCGGCATTCATTTTTACTCGGGAGATATTTTCAATTTGCATTGATATTTCAGGAGACTAATTATTGCTTATAATTATTCGTGAAGTAATATTAATTTGATGATAAATATTAAAAGTGCGAGTCAACATCCAACATTTCTTTCAGTTTAATAATATTGTATTATAATATATTTAAATAATATAACGGTACTGTTACGGTCTGAAATTATTTTCCTAAACCTAGAAATTAGACAAAGCTGTGCATATGTATATATGTATCGAAACTATTGGGGGACTGAGTATTTAATTAATTATCTTTAAAGCATTAATAACGACAAGAAAAATGGTTTTCCATATAATTTAAAGTTCAAAATCTCCTACTTACGAACCCATTTTCGGTTATGATTTTATTGTATAATGTGGCAAATTAAGTTATTTATAAAATGATCGAAAAAAAATTAAATATTTATGCCTAAACATCCACAAAATAAAATAAAAGGCACTTTTTGGCCATGTTTTTTTCTTGCATAAATCAAAACAGGCGGATGGTGTTAAGCGGGAATTTAAACCTTATCGCCATCTACGTAAGGGTTGTTATTGATAGCAGCTCAATTTAAAATATTACACGACGTAGTGCATCGCCTTAAGTATAATTCATAATTCGAATGGTAGTTCTGCAGTACCGTTGTATATGTACGTAATGTGATGTCATACGCTTTTCGACCAGCCGCAATTATCAACATTTTGATTTTATTTTAAGTTGCGTCCTCAGCATGCTATAATTATTACACATTTGTAATAAACGTGAAATTTCGTTATAGGAGACGACCTCATTGTACATCAATTAATGCAATTTGTACTATAGAAACGTCGCATCAATAATAATTACCGATTATAATATTTACCCGTCAGACTCGATACTTAGAAATTTGCTATTCAGTTTAAATTCTCAGAAACGTAATCCTTTATAATTTAGCGAAATGTGCTAAGTACGTAAATAAACATTGCGAGATGTAGTCGCTTATTTAAATGCGAGGTTGCGAAATATATTAACACGTCCAGAGGCAACGTACAATGCATCATCAAATAACAAAAAATAAATTGGCGAGAACTTGCAATTTACATTTTTTTAAACTATAATGAGATATTTTATGTAAGTAAGCATTAATTTCACATATTACAGACGATCAAAAATAATATATTGGCCTTAAAATTACGTGTTCAAATTTGTTTTTTAAATTTTGCATTAATTTTTTCCTTGTATTACCAAAAATTGTTTTGGTTTAGTGTTGAATAGTATTTTTTTTAATATTCTTATGTTCATATTAATGATCAGGTTATTTAAAAAACGTGGTTTATGGAAAAAATAAGGTATTTTATCAGATATTTATTTGATAGCTATAGCATTATGATAATAAATAAATTTAAATGCAGTAGGTACCTACCTTATTAATTCTGATCTTTTTATATGCCAAATATTTATCCTACATTTCTATAATGCAGTCTTTCTCATTTTATTTCATCTTAAGTGCGCTTCCGTATCATTTTGTCTACTTTCGTAGGCTATTTCCACCCTTTCTGCCATACATCAGGGTGGGTATTGTGCCTTATCGTATGTAATCGCATTTTTCTATTTTCAACAATTAATGTGATTTTATTGTAAACCACGCATCTTGCAAAAAGCCTGGATTTGAATCAAAATAAATAAAACATCTATAAGTCTGCATAAAAAATTTGTTATTTATCATATTACAATGTTGTTTATTACACGTAAATATTCAGAAAGTGTAACTGAAGATGTCGGAAGTTGAGATCAAAGGCGCGTCAGACGAGACAGCTTATCTGTATCCATCAAGTCAATTGAATCATCTCCTTATTGTTCAGATGGAAACTGGGCACTTCAAACATCAGACAATAATATTTTGAGATCCTTTTGAGCTTTTCCTGGGATAATTAGTCAGTGTCATAATTTCCATATAGTCCGTTTTATTGTTATTGATTTTCGGAAGCTTTTGATCTTTCAAATACAGGCTAGGCAATTTTCCAGAAATGCAAATTGACAGTAAGTATTTTATTCAATAAATTGCCAAATGAAAAAGTAGTTATATTATTTATTTGCAGCTCGTAAAAGCTCACACGAAGTGTGGATGCAGGTTATTAAAAGCATTTATTTAAATATGTTTGGAACATAAACAAAATACAAGTAAGAACATCATATCATCAATACAATTTCTGAACATAAATGTTTTGAGCCTTGTTGCCTATAATTTTCTTATAGAAGCTTTTTACTTAGCAAAACAATTGGTACTAATTAATCTACCTCATTATTATTAACACGTCACTCTAAAATAAATATCCTTGAAATATCCCCCCAAAATCCTTGTGAAATCTAAATGAGTCTTATTTATACTTTTTTATGTGATTCAGTATTATTGGTGACCGGATAAATCATCAAAATGATTATTAATCACATCTTTAAAAAGTTATATAAAGTCATGGAAAGTGATGAAATAAAAACTTTATTAACTGGGTTAAGTAGGTTAGGTTCGGTTAGATTGAAAAAAAAATTCATCGTTTTTAACGACTTTATATCACTTTTTAAAAGTGTGTTGAATAGTACTGTGTTGAGTTAGCATGGAACTTTATTATTATATCGATTAGGTGGACTACAATTTTTACTAACAAATGCCAAAATTTTGAAATTTCCCTTTGTCATTGAACATATATCGATACAAATCTGCTTTATACAACATTTAAATTATCAATCAGAAGAGTTCAAGATTTCTTGTACAACTGAGTTCGATGAATAACATAATTTTAATAAAAAAATAATGTTGAAAAAAAACAGTATAAACCAGTCTGTATTGCACCAGAATAATTTATTGTAACTATAAAAAAATTTAAATTGTAGATAGAATAATTAATAACATTCTAATCCTGATCGAGTTGCAGAGTTTTTAAAATATTGTTATTTTTTATCGTGAAATAATTTATAAAAATTTTCCACACTTTTTTTACGAATTATTATAGATAGGTACCTGCTTAATCCAATCCAAATCAAAACTAATAAAATAATAGTAAGCTTAATTCCACCAATCAGTTAAGCTAGTTAAATGCTATAACCTCGCTAATACTGAGTTCGCAATAAGAACAAATAATAGTCCGCGGTACAGACGGAATAACAAATGGAGTTGTCCAGCTGGGAAATCTGGTTTACAAATAAATGAAGCGAGAATATTTAAAGACTATTTTCAATGCCACCAAAATTGTATTCATTGTAAGCTGTTTCTTAAAACCCGCACAAAATACAACCAATATGATTTTTTTCTAGTTTCCAGTTTGTTTTCACATATTGTTTACAGCCATAGCCTAAAGAATAACACAATAAATGTAATGTGGGCGTATTTCGTGATTTAAAAGTATGATAAATCGGGCCTCGAATTTTCAACTTAAAACAGTTTTTATGATCATCAGTATGAAAATCAAATGGGATGGCAATATACTAAGCCAGGCAAGTGTAATAGAGACAGAGCGCTTGCTAAATAGACTAGAACCAAAATGTATTGGACAGGCAATGGACAGTGGCGACATTATTTTCAATTCAAGTATACATATGTATACCTCGATACAGGCTTATATTTATGAGAAAAAACACGATTTATATACTTTTATTTATTTATTTATTTATTTATTTATTTATTTATTTATTTATCAAAAGAAAGTACATATTACATATTGGATGCTTTGCCTGTCCAACTAGGAAAGTTTCCCGTTCTAGGACAGACAAATTGACATGTTTAGTTCATATTATTACTGAAATGTACATAATTACATAACAAAAACCAAAAAAAAAAAAGTTTCATTTTTCTCTAAAACTAAGTTGTGTAATAAAGAAAATGTATATAATAAATATAATTACACATACATTGTTTTGTGAGAAGTAGATAAAATTAATCTGGTAGCATATATTATAATCGGATTTACCGAATTAACCTGGTAACATAAAATATTAAAATTTACAGAGTATGAGGTAAGCGTTGTAACTAGAATGTGTAATAAATTATGTGCATGATTGTTTTCACTGAATTAAAACATGAATTCAGAACAAATTATATTATACGGCAATACGAATATATACCGCGCTCATTTCTTGAACTACTGCTAAAATGTAAAAACAATAACTATATATATAGATAGAAATATAAACTATGGAACATAAACTATGAATATAAATACATAGTACCTGATTTAGTGCTACTTTGGTGAAATTGGTGCATTACTTCGTACGCCATATTGTGTTATGTATTTATTATAAATCATTACCGTAGTAGGTACCAAGTTTCACACAGAGTTAGTGTGCGACGTACAAATGTGATACGCTTTACAGTAGTGATGTACCTAATGAGCAGACAGGCTTCAGGGGCGCATAACCATAAATCTTAGGTTGAAAAACATCAGAAGTTTGGTGATTTTGTTTAACAGTTGATTTGGTGATTTTGTTTAACAGTTATACAGCATACGTTCACTTTCGACTCTCCCTAAGTTTAGAATCCAATCATTGACTAATTTACGCAGGACGCTTCCACTTTTCAATTTCCAAGAACCGGGTATAAGGTTGAACATTTTTGGACCTAGGTAAGAATATTGTCTTTGAGCAAGGGATGTCATAGTAGCAAGTGGAACTATTGGATTCCTCCCTGCATGTCGGGTGTTGTGATAATGTTCTACGGAGGGGAAGAGGTGACGATATTTTTGTGTGTATAATATAACTTTTCTTATAAATAGTTGCCTCACATCCAGAACTCCTATCTCTTTGAATAAATCATTACTGGGGTATCTAAATGGTTTTTTAAGTATGACCCTTAGTAGTGATTTCTGTGCTTTGGCTAAGGGGTCCAGAATTGATTTGGTACATCCTCCCCATCCTAAAGATGCATATTCAAGTAAAGAGTTGCACATGGCATAGTACATTAGTTTTAGATCTTTTGCGCATAGAATATTTCTAATCGCCATGAAAAGATGCGTGAGTTTTCTGACCTTTGTGGAGATTGAATAGATATGTTCATTCCATCTCAGATTCTTGTCTACAATAATTCCTAGATATTTTATGCTATCCACATACTCTAAGGTATTGCAATTGAAAGTGTTTGGGTCATTGCAATGGTGTATAATAATTCTTTGAGTTTCTCTTGGTTGTCCCGCTTGAGTTGCACTGAAGCAAATGAATTTAGTTTTGTCAGTATTGAGAGTGAGAAGATTATTATCTAGCCATTGTTTTACCTTGTTAATACCAATTTCTGCATTACTATGAACTTCATTCCAATTTTTGCCTTCAAATAATAATACTGTGTCATCGGCAAAGGTGATAATATGATCGGCAAATGAACTGTTACATAATTCATTTATATAGATATTGAATAAAAGTGGTCCTAGAGTGCTTCCTTGAGGTACACCAAAGTTTATATCAGCCGGATCGCTTAGAGTATCGTTAATATTCACTCTTTGGCTCCTATTTTCTATATAACTACCTAACCACTTAAGTAGCTGACCCTGAATGCCGATGCGCTGTAGTTTTTTCAAGAGAATTTTGTGTGAGATAGTATCGAACGCTTTGGCTAGATCCAAGAAGAGCGCAATGCATTTTCTTCCTCTATCTATATTGTTGGAGATGATTTTCGTCAGGTTTGTAATGGCATTTTCAGTGCTCAATCCTGGTCTGAAGCCATACTGTCTATTGGAAAGGATATTGTTTTTTTCAAGGTAATGACTTAGACGATTCTTTACAATTTTCTCAATAATTTTCGAGATTGAATTGAGCAAAGAAATTGGCCGGTAATTGTGTATCTGCGATTTATCTCCATTTTTGCGAAGCAGTATAACAATAGAGTGTTTTAAATGATTTGGAAATTTTCCTGAATTGAAGCTTAGATTAGAAATATACGCGATTGGAGTTGCTATGAAGGATTTAGTAATTTTTAGCAGAATTGATGAAACGTTGTCAGGACCACAAGCATTCGATGACTTGAGTTCGTCAATTATATTTATGACTTCGTTAGAAGTTGTTTGGATTTTGTCTAATTTATGACCGAAATTAGAGATTTTTAACTTAGCGAGATCGGATTCTGTTGTATTAAGATTGTTGAGAATTTTTTTCGCAAGTGTGACTCCCACTGACGTGAAATAATTATTGGCAAAATTCGCAATGGTTTTTGGGTCTGAGGTGTTCGCGTTATTGATGTTCAGTGATTTAATATCGGAAGATTTATTTATTTTTGTTTTAGTTATATTGCGAAATGCTTCCCATAAACGTTTTGGAGTACAGTTATTTTCGTAAATTATTTTTTTATAATAATTTTCTTTGGCCGATTTTATTAGTTTTTTGCAAAAGTTCCTATAATTTTTGTAATGAGCTTGTACTAAAATATTTTCAGGGCACCTATTTGCCTTTTTATGAAGTTGGTTCCTAATGTTAATTGATTTGATAAGGCCAGGGGTGATCCATGGCGTAAGTTTTATTTGTTTATGTGGTATGAGTTTATTGCTTGTATGTTTTGAAATATATGAATGTAATTTAGTGATAAATTCATTCATCGATGAGTCGGCATCAGTTTGGTCTAGAACATTTTGCCAGTTTTCTGAGCTCAAGTCTTCAATTAAGTTATTATAGTTTATTCTTGCAACATGTTTAATTTTAGCAGGATTAGGAGGTTTGTTTTTAAGGCAGAGTGCTGTTGTATAGTGATCTGAGATTGTAGAGTGAATGACAAATGAGTCAACATGGTTAATTTTTTTGACGTTGATGTGGTCAAGACAAGATTTACTCATGCCCTGCTCACGAGTAGGGCTAATAATTGTCTGAATGAACCCATTTTCAGTTAGCAAACATAGGTAATCGTTGGATTGGCGGTGGTATTCGGTAATTGTATTGATGTTGAGGTCGCCTATAATTATTTGCCGTTCTATATTTTTTGAGCTGTTGATAATTGATAATTGATTGATACATATAGCGAGATTCAATAAATAAATAAAGTATGGAAGTCACGCGGAAAAAACTTGCTGTCATAAAATATTGCTAATTTATTAAATATCCATTCAAATTATTCGTATCCCTACTAAAAACAGGACTGCAGGCCTTTAACGAATGAATTGACAAATTTCCAAACAAACTATCAGTACAACACGAATGGTTTATGAGGATGTCGGAACACGTGTTCATAAAATTTTAATATTTTCGCATTTAATCATTATATTTATCATGATAAGCGATCAATGAACACGTGTTCTGATAAACTCTGAATGTACTAATATTTTATTAGGAAATGGCCAGCCATCACGTTAACAGGATTTTATTAAATCAACAAGACTCATTTTTTTCGGTGTGGTGTGTTTTATCTATTCAGTGTTTACAGCAGCATATCAAAAAATATGATTGCGTGGTCCATGACATCCAAACGATATTTTAGCCACACATATTTTTGTACATAATAAATAATAATATTAATCCCAAATAATATTCTTAATATGTTTCCATAGCCAGATACTTCCCCACCTTCCTCTTCCCCACCTTCCATTTCCCCATCTCCTTCCCTTCCCTACTACCTTCAGCCTCACAACATACCCCAATGGAAATGGCATAGCATCACTGACTGCAGACGGTTGTGACTAGTTTGTGTGCGGTATTCCAATTAAAAAACTCTTATAAATTAAAAAAAACACGCATTTTGATTTGATATTTGAAACGTTTGAATAGTTTTTTTAAATACAGGTTTTCCAATAAGAGGTGTAATTTTAAATAGCCCGTTATTTCGGTAGATGTTACTTTTAAAGCTGTTATTTTTGACATTTGACAAGTAGAAACTACGCCATTAATAAAAATGGAACGATACATGCTTCAACAACGCATTGAAATTATTAAAATTCATTTGAGTGAATCAAATGCAAATCATCTTGAGTGATGAGGCCCATTTCCACCTCGGTGGCTTCGTCAACAAGCAAAATTGTCGCATCTGGGGCTCGGAAAACCCAAGAGTTATTGTTGAAAAGCCTCTTTTTCTTCAACGTGTGACTGTTTGGTGCGGTTTATGGTTTGGCGGAGTCATTGGACCTTACTTTTTCGAAAATGAGGCTGGAGCAACAGTTATTTATTTATTTTATTTTATTTTTATTTATTTATTCCTTTAGATTTACACACAGTGAATTGAATTGAATATAAAAATAACACCTCTTATTGGAAAACCCTGTATATAATAATTTTTAAAAAATCATCAAAATATAATTATTGGTTTTGTATAAAAAAGGGTACCTACCTTGTGTTAAATTAACTAGCTAAGCACTTTTGGTTTTGGTGCAGAATAGGAAAATATAGGACAGTAACTAATTATGAGGATGTTCGACCAAAAAGCAAGCCAACCATGTCACTCAATATAGATGCAGTGTCTTCACATCTGACAAATAATAATGATCTTGAGATCAGCTGGGTAGGGAACAGTGAACAGGGCGGAGAACAGAGCTTCCACGTGCAGAACACAGGCGATAGCTGGCGTCACGCGCGCCGGTCGTGCGGGACCCGTTACGTCACCTGTCACTCGGGAGCGCGACCGTGACTGCAGCTACTTCCTATATAAAGTATGGGTAGATTGGGTATGCCTGAACAGTGTACAGACTATATAATGCACAGCTACAGGGTGTAGATTTTAAAAAATGTTGTAAAAAGGGATACCTTCATACATAAACATTTTTCATCGAAAATATGACATGATGCTTTCAAATATTGGTTTTATTTTTGGACAAAACAGCCTTTCTCATGTCACCTTCGATTACCGGCATGTTCTTTGTATATTTTTTTATAAAATTGTATACCTTTATTTTGTTATGCTAGCGATATTTGTCATGTATGTATGTACGCTTGGCAGCTTCTTCGTCTTCCGAATACGTTTGATGACACATGGGTAGGTACTTATACATCTTGTTCCACGCTCATACCACGAATCTTTGGCGAAAGGTTATTCTTCGTAATTTTAATCTTAATTAAGTTTTTTAAACAAGCCAATTACCAAACATAAGTAAAAAATATAAATTATCCAGTGTAATTGTAGCTTTACTTTAACAGCTGACCCAGTAAGAAGAAATAATAATTATTATTAATGTGTATTTATACGAATGCTTTAAAAACCACACACACATAAGAAATGTATTGTACTTTTTTATTTGGGCGCTAATGAAAAAAAAGTACATTTATTGCTAAATTTCCACGAAAACAATCAGTTTGGCAGTAAGAGCATGAGACTTCGTGTACAAGTATTAAAAATATAGTATTTTAAATAGAAACTGAACCGAAAGGATTATTTTATGTTTATTTATTTATGATGTACGTATATATTTATATGTTAGAGGCACTACTGAAAAACAGCTGCATTCCGGTTCCGGAATGTACACCTTTTTGTCAATGTTTTTACATATGAATGTTTTCGTTGTTATTACTATAATTTTTATTTAATAGCAATAAGAATGAAATTAATCAATTGTATCATTGACTTGACTGTCCAAACTCCAGGTAGATTAGATCTTTTAAATGTAGATATAAATAAATATAGAGAAAGTATGACCATTATCAGGACAAAACTTTTGGGAGTGAACAGTACCGTACTATGCTGAAGGCAATTTGAACAAGTTCACCCCAGATGATAATGACCCGCCTTCGTGGAAAAAAAATCTTGTACAGGAGACATTATCTAATATTCCACAAACACAGTTAAGTGAACTAAGTGGGTAACTGAAGCAAACATTGATTTTTGTAATACGTTTCAATAATAATAAGTATTATTTGAATATTGTAAATAGATGAAGTTAGATTTCGAGACGAATAACTGTGATTATCAGTATCTGAACACCCTGTACTTTAGGGTGGTCACTCATCCAAAGCACAGCTGAGGGCTGCGGAGACTGACGTGGACCGCCTAAGACACGAGTCTCTTGGAATCATTCAAACATCAATCGTTTTTGTCTGGTGATATTTCCGCGAAACACTTTGGACCACTCTCCAGATTAAGTTTATTATAATAATAGCCACCTTTGTCACGAAGAGTATTTTATCTTTCAAAGAGAGTTTCACTGCAGTTCTGTAGTGGCTTAAAATTTAATTGATTATGAAAAAATGGGCTGAAAGACTCTCGAAATAGGGACACAAATTTTGGAGATCACTTTAACGTGAATTTTTGCTCTATTATCAATGTTCTGCATGAGATTTGTAGCAAAACGTAAGTATATTTGAATCGTTTTTTTTTAATCTTACTGGTTCAATCGATACTGAAATCACTAGCAAAATGAAATAAATTGATTTTATGTCAAGAAAAGTTATTTTTTCTTTAATACGTTATGTATTTGTGTGGGTTCATTTTCTCAGTTAATTAAATGGATTTATTTCAGTAGAAGTTCAAAATACATATATTTATATTTGCGCATAGTTCTAAAAAAATATTAACATTTGACAGATTTTGTAGACCGACCAGAAAGACAGTGGAAAGTTTTCTGAGGCCCAATTGTGTCGCAGAAATTTAACATTCGAATGGTCCCCGTCAGACGCCGATTCTAGGTGCGTTTTAGCTTACTATCAAATTTTCATAAGCTGACAATCAAAAAATGATAGTAGTCCTCATCTGTTAATCATAGTTTTCTCCAAAATCTGACACGGACTTCATCGGATGAATCTACATTTAACGGGGATATTTCAAAAAAACAAAATAGCGCTGAATGCCCATTTGATGACAATGTTACATTTGAATTACCGTGAAACAACTTTGAAACAACTAAAGATGCTTGAAATGTCTTGAAAAATAATATGCTAGTATAAAATGGCTTGAAAGATATTCTCAGTGTTTATTTATGATCCTCCATGTGATGGTAAATGTATTATGAACTAGCTGACGTGTACCCAGCGATGCTCGACTTTTCTCTATTTTCTATAAATATGATTTGCATGTATTATATATATATATAAACCTTTCGGAAGAAATTTTCTAAATGATAATGAATACCTTATCAAAATCCATTCCGTTGTTTAGAAGAACTAAGCGCACAATCAGACAGATACGGATAACAACTTAGTTTTGTACTATTAAGATTTTTAAATTTTTTATTTTTATATTTTATTACGTATTATTGTTGTTATTTCGCATAATTCTGATCATCAATCGCTCCAATTCAAGTTGTCTATCGCCGCGAAAAGGTGCGTCTAATTGATTGCAGCATTTATGAATACGTATTTAATTAATTATTCCTCTCGTATATTACTCTCAAATGTATCTATGTAGAAATGCAGACTAATTTACCAGCAGGCGATGCCGTTCTCCGCTTGTATGAGGAAATGTCAGCGATAGTGGGGACTGACAATTTGACATGCATAAATGTGAGCGAGTGTCTCAGAAGATTGATTTCGTTGTTCCTCTTCTCCTCTTCTCTGAGAATGGAGAATGTGATGATTCACACGCGGCACGTGGCATATCATTTTACATTTAAGAGCTTTTCAAATTTCACGGTTTTGCTTCGTTGACGTCGTACAGATATAACTTTTTCAAATCATAAAATTAAAATCACATAGTGTAAAGTCGTAAACGTTTTGTCACTTATCTAAGATGTGAAACTATGAGATCAAATATTTATGAGTTTCTGGGCTCATCAATATTCCAGTAGCTTACAATAAAAAAATTATAATAAAAAATTAATAAAAATAATATTACATCTATTAAAATTGTATCTTGTAAGAAAATAAGTAATTTCTTGTGATATTATGGTTATAATATAACTTTATTCTTATTTTAAATATCAAATTACAAATTATCAAATCTCAAAGATAATTTTCAAGTTCTATGAAAGTTCTATTCAAGGACTGTTATTATTTTGTATTATTATTATTGTAATTAATGTGATATAATTTTAAAAAATTCAAAAATAACATACGGGTGCACTCACCCAAAGTCGAAATTATTGATTAAACATAACTATTGAGTGAAATGATTTGAGATTTTTACGCTCAAAGGGATAATATAAGTGTACCAATTTATTTTGGGGTATTATGCCGTGTTGCGCGTCTTCCCTCTGTAGTCAACGTTTCGGGCCACACTACACATCCGCCCTGATGATGGACATTGTAATGTTGTCCGAAACGTTGGCTAAAGAAGAAGGTAGAGTAACACGGCACAGTAACCCAAAATTGTAGGTACATTTTTATGTATTTTAATCAACTTGTGAAATAACTGGCCCAACACAGGCTAGCCCTAGTAAGGCAGGTTACGAGAAGCCTCAACTTTTTTATTTGTTACATACTGTTAACCATGTTAACCTAGTGCTTATATATTATTATTAATTTTGTTTACTAAACTATTTTTTTTTAAATGTACCCATTGTTGATAAAGTTTTGATATTCTAAAAAACAGAACCTTAATATAAATATGATTTAAGATTTTCACGGCCAAAAGTATTTTTGCTATTTGTTTTTGGGGTGTTATGCCGTGTTGCGCTAACTCCTTCTTTAGCCAACGTTTCGGACACTGCAATGCTGTCCGAAACGTAGGCTAAAGAAGGAGTTACCGCAACACGGCATAACGCCCCAAAATCAAATAACAAAAGACCCTTTGTATTTTTAAAACGTCAATTTTAATTTAATTTAATTTATATTTTTTCATTCCTTACAAAATATTATATTCTACTTTTATTCTTGTACAAAGCTACATCGCAGTTTTGTAAAGTTCTTCAAATGTAACATTTTACAAATTTAACTTTTCTACAATTTTCATCAATCACTTGAAAAAATATCGCAAAAATTAATGTGTTCCAATTTCCGTCGAATGTGTCGCATTAAAACGCACGAACATTTACATGTCAGGTCGCGACGTGCGTCGGTTCGATCGCGTCTGGTTAATTCGAAAAGTGCGCATCGAAACTGAAATATGGTCTATTCAGTCACCGCTCCCGACAACTCATGGGCCTAATCGATTGATTGAATCTGTACAGCATTCCAATGGCTATTGAAAATTTTATCGTTGTATTGCCACAATGGCATTTCTAATCATTGACGGCCATCAGCCGGCGCTGACGTGGCCACTCCGCGTAGCTAAAATGTTTCAAATAAAGTGCATTTAAATGAAAAAATATTTGTGGTTTCATTCCAACTTAATGACCATGGAAGCAGCGTTTTCATTCGAAAATCTTATAATATACTCTTCTAATTTCATAAAAAGTATTTTTTGTGGTCGAAAAATGATTCGGTGAGTTTTATTCTTTGCAATTAATTCTTCATGCGGGTATATGCACAGATTAATTTTATTTTAAAATTCAAATACCAAACAGAAAACACTGTAAATATTATAGATTTGTGAAAATATCTTATTTAAATGTGTCTAAAACATGTTTATATAATATTTTTTTTTATTGAAACATATAAACAAGGTTACAATTTAATGACAATATAAACACCAATATTTCAATCACTCTCCTAATAAAGCAGCTGCTTGTGTTTAGGAGAGGACAACAAAATATTTTTACATTTGTTTAAATTAAACTAAAAATATTTGTAATTTAACAAAAAATAACAATAAAAGTAATAAAAATATTGGTTAGTTAATAGATGATTCAAAGAATTGAAAAGGCAAAAACATATTTCTAAACAATAAGTGAAGTTATGAGGTGGTACAAGAGTATTTTAATTTAATTTTTTTTTTATATTTTTCGTAGTTTTTTTCCGACCGTATATCAAGGGGTAATTTATTAAATAATTTTACACCCTTGAATATATAGTGATGCTGTGCTGTTGTGGTTCGTTGGGGTTTATATGTATTTTTCAAAAGACGCAACTTGCACAGGTAACCATGTTATTGAAGTGAAACTTCTTTACGCGCGTCATGCAATTTCGTGGACCGGAGTAAAACCAACTCATGACCGAAACGAAAATGCGGGACCGATTAAAGTTCATTTGATCTAGTCAAAGTTTTGAAGTAAAATATAAATGCTTCTTAGCTCATCTCGACAACTGGCGTTGGTGGTGTAATGGTCAGCATAGTTGCTTTCCAAGCAGTTGATTCGAGTTCGATTCTCGGCTATGGCAAAATATTTTTTTGTTTTTAACGCCTTTTTTTTTTTCAATGGTTGACGATAATATCAATCCACTAAGTAATATTTTAGGCCTGTAGAATAATTGAAAAGTTAAAGAATGATATAAAATTTTTTATGATGTTAACGATAAAAAAATAAAAAAAAACATAAAATTACCATAAAAAATGGGCCAACGGCACGCGGTGTTCCCAAGCGGTCACCCATCCAAGTACTGACCGCGCCCAATGTTGCTTAACTTCGGTGATCGGACGAGAACCGGTGTGTTCAACATGGTATGGTCGTTGGCAAACGCTAAACAATATTAATTTCTATTCTACCTGCAAATAAATATATGAAAATTAGTATAAAAAAGCCCTAATAATACTGAAAACATTAGCAAGGTGTGTGCGACGTTGATAAAAATAATCATTACATACGCGCTTGAAAAAGATCGTAATTACATCCATAACTTTGTAGGAATTTTTTTTTTCAATGGTTGACCATAATATCAATCCACTAAGTAATATTTTAGGCCTGTAGCATACTTGAAAAGTTAAAGAATTTTATGATATTATTAATTATAGTAACGATAAAAAAATAAAAAAAAACATGAAATTACCATAAAAAATGGGCCAACGGCACGCGGTGTTCCCAAGCGGTCACCCATCCAAGTACTGACCGCGCCCAATGTTGCTTAACTTCGGTGATCGGACGAGAACCGGTGTGTTCAACATGGTATGGTCGTTGGCAAACGCTAAAAAATATTAATTTCTACTCTACCTGCCAATAAATATATGAAAATTAGTATAAAAAAGCCCTAATAATACTGAAAACATTAGCAAGGTGTATGCGACGTTGATAAAAATAATCATTACATACGCGCTTGAAAAAGATCGTAATTATATCCATAAATTTGGAGGAATTTTTTGAAGTGAAACTTCTTTACGCGCGTCATGCAATTTCGAGGACCGGAGTAAAACCGACTCATGACCGTGACGAAAAAAAGGGATCATTTCGCTATAGGAGCCTAGCTAATATTATATACCTAGTTTAACTCACTCTCCTAACTCATCTTCGCTGTCTACAGGCAGAGCGCACGACTGTGGTCGTGAAGAACCGAGGTTCGATCCCCGCTTTAACTAATTTTTTTTTTCTTTTTTTATAACTTTTAATTTTTTTTATCACATGCTACTTATAAATATGTCAATAGACAGAAAAAAAGAGAGAATGAAATGAAAAGAGAGAGAGAGAAGAATACTAGAAGTTTCACTTCTGTCTTGCGTAGGCTTGACACACCCATTTTTTTCCAAAAACTGGACTAATTGATTCACATCAGGGTCATATAAAAAATAATCATTGATCAGAATAAATACTTTTTAATTGTGTTACAAATAAAGAGTTTTTAAATTAGAAAAATCTTAAGTAAAGTACTACAAAAGCTCTTTAGAAATTCATTTGCAAGAGGTGAAATACATTTTTAAAATTACTAAATATTCTTGGAAAAAAGCTTTCACGAACAATTATGTGATTTTACGGAAAAAATCAGCCGTTTTGACAGCGCTTCGAGGAAACTGATGATTAATTTTATTAATAATACTAAACGATTTTCATTTAATAAGTACCCACCATTATTTAATATCGAGCGATGATAATTTTCTTCGGAACAAAAACTTTAACTCCCTATAAAATGTACAATTTGTTGTTCCATTTTTTTTGGTTCTACCTTCAAAGTAACATTGTAAAGTTTTCTTTACTTGGCATCCATTAAATATTCGCTAAGAAAATATAAAATGTTGTGTTGAAAACCTTCCTAATCAAACAACTTCAAAATTAATTTAAGAAATGGCATTGTTATTAATATTAAAACACATTTTGTAATTCAGTCCATCTAGAGACTGGTGACAAGACTTTAAGCAGATTAAGACTGTGTCAACTCTTTACTAGATGATGATTGATGAAAAGGTGAATACAAAACGATACGACAAATAAACAACGTTAGAGCCACCGGCGTAAAGTTCCCATCCGATGACGATGGCGAAAAACCGACTCTATTCGTGCGAATAATCCACCACGAACCACTTTTCTGTGATTTTACGTAGAAAACTTATTACGAATTTCCACTTGAATTTTCTTTTGCTTTCCCGATTGCCATTCAAATTTACCGAGGGCGCCGTGTACGCCAAAACTAATTTGTTATATCGTCGCAGGGAAAATGCCTAGAAATTTACATACTATTTATCTTAGGTTTGATGGTTGTAACCTCTTCTCGCGCCCGTGTATCCGATAGGAAATGTGAGGAACATTTTTTATAATATTGAATTTTTGATAAAAAGGGCGCTTTGATAAATAATCCTCAATACAGATTTAAAGTTTATCGTGCCAACCAAAATCTATAAAATCTCGCCATTTTATAAAATATATTTTTGATGAAAAAAGAACAAAATTTCCAACATCAGCAAATAAAGACGGAGAAAAATTCTAAATGTACGAAGACAAGAAAAAATAAAGGAAAACCGGTTTAAAGTGTCTCAAATAAGGAAAAAAAACAATAAAAAGTCGTGCGCAGAAACAATTTCCACACAAGTGCCTCCCTACGCATTAGCGACAGTTAAGTGCTCGCTTAATAGAATGGTTATGTTATGGCGTTGTTCATTTTACATTTAAATTTAAAGTATACGACGGTAATTCGTTGGCATTCGGTCGGGTTAAGGGTTCTTACAAACGTAAAATTCGGACATTACATACCATACTGATCCGGTCATTGGAACAGAATACACTATATGGAGTTACATGGGCATTTACATTACAGAGATTACATACACATTTTGTAAAAACTTATAAAACATATTTTTACTCGATATTTTCATAGATTAGTAGTTCCACAAACAAAATTTAATCATTGGAATTCGAGAAGATTGCATTGAAAGTAGGTTTATTTAAATAAATTCATACAGTCACCGTTTGGAGTAAGTTAAAATACTTAAATTGTTTTACGTACGATATCGTACATAAATTATATCATTAAAAACTAATTTTATGAGAAATTATCTACTACATCTTTTTCTTTATTCAAGCGCATCTCTCCTCAATATTGAAAATTCAAATAAACTCTCAATCAATTATGTTCTGTTCAGTGAAAATACTGTGGACGATATTACATAATAAATTCATGTACATTTAATTTTGTTGGATTATATTATTTTGAATAATAACATTTGAAGGTCATACCCATCAAGTACATTTGTTTGCCACGCAGGACGATCTCGTGTATTCTATTACAAAGGCACCCACGCATAAATAATATACGCAAGGAAGGTCCTTCCATTAGGGTGCCATAGAAGTAATTGCACCGTGTTATAATATTTTTAATTCGAAGAGGGTAACGTTTTGACTAGCTTTTGAAACGCCGAGATTTCGACCCTTTTTAATACAAACAATATTCAAATGGGACTGAACCCTGCAAACGCACACACATGAAAGAAAACAATGGAGACCAACATTGCCCCGCTTTAGATAGCTACTGTACGTTCCTTATTCCTTATAATGTCGGAATTAAATTTAGCCTTACGACAGAAGTAGAATGGGGTGAACTTTCTAAGCTAGGTATATGCGTGATGTTAATACCAATGCCTCCGATAGAATCTCTTTCGATAAGATCTCCCGTGGAAGTTACAAGTTAGAGGCTAATAAATAGTCGAAATAGTAGATGTTTCAAGGCTAGAAAGAACACGGTTCTGGGGGAGGAACACAATAAGGGTTCATAAGTAGGACACGAAGTCTCCATAAAATATAAAAGCATTTATCAACATTACACCCTGTTACGGTTATAAGTTACTGAAAATTGTTCGAGAACTGAAATAAGTAGCTGAGAAAGATTTCCGTTTTGTTTTTAAATTGGTAGTTTTATGAACGGGGAAGATAATTACTTTGAACTTTAGAGGAATATTTTTCTTGGTTAAGAGAACTAACTTCAACTTTAATTAACTTCATGTGCTTCACTAAATAGGAGCACATATAACACTAAAATAAATCAATTTGCTAGAATTATGCCACGTATTATTAAAATTATAATGATTATGCAGGTATACTTATTATTAACATAAAATTAACCAAAGATATGTATAAAATAGGTAGGTTCCATAGACGTTCAAATTAATAGTCCAGCCAATTAGGGAACAAACCAACTTGCAAGGAGTGCGGGAAGCGGCGTGGCCGTCCCACTTTCGGTGATTTGTCTATAATATATATTTTTTTTAATTGCCGGCAACCCGGGCGTTTATTGCAATAACATTATCATATACAAACATGAAAGTGACCCGCCTCACTAGAAGATTTCTGTTCTGAAATGAAACTGACAATAAACAGTTAGGGCAAGTTTATTTATTAGTATATCTGTAGTAGGTACTGATATACCGGAAGGGATTTAAAAAATACAGTAATACCTACAAAATTATGCGTACTAGAATTACTAACGGCCAGTTTTTTCACATACTTTGAACATTTCATGAAATTACTAAGTTTTGTGAGTTTTATTGAAGTTCTGTGATCATTTGAACTATATGAATCAAATGATCAATAATGATATACTAACAGAACTTGAATAAAATCTTAAGAGATTAATAATAAAGATAAAATTAACATTGACAGTTGATAAATCTTTCAAATTCTATGAAACAACTGGCCCAAATACATTTTGGTTTTTTTTTTAAGTTACTGCACATGAGAGGACCAGAGGAAAATAATTTGCCTCGGGGCCTATGTCATCTTTGAGAATGCGTATGGAAGTTTTTAAGGCGGGAAAGAGAGGAAGATCGGGAAAGGAAAAAGGCATGAGTGGTAGGTAGATAATTGGGGGTTGGTTTGTCCAGTAGTGAAAGAATCGTGAATTACGAATCCATCGTCTCTCTCAACCGGCCTTTCCCGATCCGGCCTGCCACGCAGCTGGTGGGCAAACGCAACCGCTGTCAAAACCTAACCAAACATCACCCCATAAAACCAGCCACCCCTTCTGAGTCACCAAACGGAGCGAACCACTTAGGGTGACCTATGACAGAGGTTTTGGTTATCCAATAAATGGTTCCCGAGATCGCGGTACCCATACCCACCTCCCAAATTGAAGAAAACTATTATAAAGCCTCTAAAATAGCGACGGCTATTTAGAATAGACATTAACCTTTATTATATTTTGATAACTTATCAATTAACTTTTAACTGGCCTCCCTCCCCACATTAAAGTAGGGAGACCTTGCAATTGTAAACGAAATAATATTTTTAGAATCCATTGTTTTTCACGGAAAATAATGCACTAAACAATAAATTACGAAATTCTTATCGATACAAAACTGGCCACATTTTCAATATACTATTCAACATAAAATATTTACTAAAAACTGAAGGTTCAATTGAATGCTGCCGACACGTACTTAGTCATGCACATGCGGAATTTTAGACTGTCGAGACCTTTTCAGGAAAATGATTCACGCCAGAGAGAAGAGCTGGAGTTTTTCAATCCGAGGGTTGCAAGGACTCAGGGCTGTTTACTCCCCCAGCCAATTCAGGTTGCAGATAGGGTGGGAAATGCGCACCCTTGATTGCAACTCGGGAGATACAACCTTCGCGGATGTGTGGATATATATGCGTATGTATGTACGTATGTAAGTGTGTATGAATGCATGTGGGTTTGCATCATGTTTAGTGTATGCATGGATGGAAATGTTTTGCAAATGTGTGCATGTATGATTGTATGTATGATCGGAGAAGAATACTTGAGTCTGTCTCGCACTGTTACTATTTTAGAGATCGGTAAATCGTAAATAATGCAGTTTTATATTTGAATAATGGTTTTAAATTTAAAAATATTTTAAAATATCTAATATACTTAAATCGATTGCAGGCGTAATAAAGAAAAATAATTACATTTATCTAGGCTAGATTCAAAAAAATCACTTACATAAACGATGTTTAAAAGCATTTACATTGATGGCTCGTAATATGCAAAAAAGGGAGGGTTGTTTACCTGAAACAAAAAAAAATACAATCATTAATAATAATAACAAAATAATGTTTGGCGCCGTTTTTGGGAAAAAAATCTCAAGGGCGCTGTACAAATATGTAATATATTTCTACAATGCTCCATCTCATTACTAACTTATTAGGTTAGGTTTTTTTTTTGTCCGGGTTAAATCTTCCCCATAGGAAAAACTAAACCCTTCCACTCACTTTTCCACAAATGATCAGCTAGTCAATCAACATTATGCAAGTGCATTATATAAGTAAAATAAATACAAAACAATACAAGAACAACAACACGTCAACTCACCAGAGATCAAATGGGAAAAAAAATTCACCGACTCCAGATATTTTCATATCAGAGGGTTCGGCTCGGTAGAACTTCTAACAGGGCCTATAAATCCTACTGATCCCTCAACATAAATATTAAAAAAATCTTTCTTTATCCTACATGTATTCAAAATGACCGACTTTGCATCTTTATATATAATTTTTTTGATAGATCTAATACGCCTAAATTTTTAATGAGAGAGCTAGGTATAATGCCAGTAGCCGAAATAACGAATGGTAATATTTTTATAGTCTGAGAATGCCAAATTCTTTTTATTTCGTTTCCTAAATCTGTGTATTTTCTTATTTTTTCATTAACAGATTTTTGAATGTTACAGGAATTTGGAGTAGCGACATCAATGATATAAGTTATTTTTTTAATTTTGTCATGTAAAACTATATCGTGTCTATTATGACTAATCGTTCGGTCTGTTAGTATAGTTTTATCATAATATATTTTATAAAATTCGTTTTCTAAAAATGAATTTGGTTCGTATTCATAATATGGTACTATATTACGGCAGTCAATCAAGTTATGTTTAGTTACCAAATTTTGGTGAATTATTTTTAAAACTCGATTGTGCCTAAATGTATACTCGGAAGGTGCTAATATAGCATATCCCGATATAATTTGTTCTATAGTTTCCGGAAAAGCCAAACATTTTCTACACAAATCATCTATTTGAGATGTATCTTTGATTATGTGCTTTCTATAATTTTTAGTATTAATGACTATATCTTGAATGGCAAGCATAAATCCTTCTATTTCTGCGCTCAACTCCCCAATACTCAACCATTTGTTTGACCAAAATTTGTCAACATACGTTTGGTTGAGATAATTGAAGTGTTTTGCGTTAAAATTTTATTTGACCAGAATTCCTGGTTGGGATTTATAAAAATGTTGGCATTCTCATCGTATAAATTTAAAGGTGTAATATTTCTATCTGCCTTGCAAATTATTTTGGTTAATTAGGTTAGTTTTGTTATTATTAGTATTATTAATAATTTGTTTTATTGTAATGTATTATTTTATGTATTATTAATAATGTTTGGCGCCGTTTTTGGAAAAAACATCTCAAGGGCGCTGTACAAATATGTAATATATTTTTACAATGCTCCATCTCATTACTAACTAATTAGGTTAGGTTAGTTTTGTTATTATTATTGTAACAAAATAATGTTTGGCGCCGTTTTTGGGAAAAACATCTCAAGGGCGCTGTACAAATATGTAATATATTTCAACAATGCTCCATCTCATTACTAACTAATTAGGTTAGAAAAACTATTATTAACTTATGGCTAACAGATTGCATCCACCGGTTCTTTGATCACTAATACAAAACTATATGTACAACACATTCGACCAATGAACGTTATGCTGCGTTAGAATGTACATATATTATTATTTATTTATAATCTGTACAGGCAGATAATATAGATACACGACCATACTTTTTTGGAAGGTCAGTTGAGATTAACACTGATAAATTTAGATACAGTTCGCATGCAGGGGACATTATTTGAACACATGTACGAAATGTTAAAATAAAATTAAATTCTACAGGATTTTCATCTAAATATTGTTGAAAATACTGACTTGACTCTGACAAAATATAAAATTAACACGGTGTTTGTAAATTAAACAATTCATATTCCACACCCTTCATCCACACCACACGCCTACCCTATTTGGAATAATATGGAAAAAAATCACCTGTGGTTTATTGCTTCATTGTAATACACAATTCACAATGATAATTAGGGTACTTAAAATTTTTTTCAATTTTTTTTTTTTATCTCACAAACAACTTCAATGAAATTATAGAAAAAATTGAGGTTTAGTGTTTTACTGTAGGTTTATGACTTTCAAAAGAGGCCTCCATGCTTCTAAATTATGCCCATGGGCCCCTTCAAGGCTTAAACCGGCCCTGTTCAAAACTCCATGCAAGACCGGGTACACGTCAGCTTGTATATACATATTTCTAGTTTATTTCCACTACTTCCTTGTTCCTTCCCTATAAGCTCTATAAAAAAAGTAACCTGCCCATTTCCCTAGCTTGGAAGCTGGCGACGCCTCTACATACTTATATATTTCACAGTAACTTTACATTATAAGCTTGCTTCTTGTTGTATTTCAGTATAATATTTTTTTGAACTGATTGATAATTTATAAAATCTTGATGTCTTATTAAATACGGTAGTTTATAAAAGTTTTTGTTTTACACATAAATGCGCTAATTACCTGTTTAGATTAGTCTTTTATAATAATTAATGGATCACAGTAATTATTGCCTATTGGTACTTATTTGTCTATTCTTGTTCGTCTATTTTTAAATTGGTTAATTTTCATTATCTTGACGAAGAAACCTTTAGTTTTGAAACATATCGATTAAATAGTGTGTTTGCAAAGATATTTATTTTCTGTAAATTTACATAAGAACTAGTTATTATAACTTAAAAATTTATTCTGTAACATGCTTTTTTTGGTTATATTGCCAATATATATTTGAGAGTAAAAAATGTAACAGCTAAAAAAAGCTGTCAAAAAAGTTACAGGATTCCAAAATTTCATTTAAATTTTTTAATGCAAATAATGTCGGAAATCTCTGGTTAAAATAAATCAAGTAAGTCCGTTAACACCTGTATATATTGAAACAGGCTGTTAAGGAACGTACTTGACTAACTCTAACCAGTGATTTCCGACATTATTTGGAGTAAAAAATTAAGTAAATGAAATTTTGGTCTCCGGTGACATTTTTAACCTTTTTTCAACTTGAAACATACAAAATCAGTAGGTATTGGACAGTAAGGGTCGGAGTAAGGCATTGAGCGGATTATCGACTGTGTGACCAGTGACGAAATGTGGAAGAAAAAAAAGTTTGGTTTTGAAAAAAAAAATCACCGGAATTTAAGATTTTATTAATATTTTTTACTAGAAATAATTTCAGGAATCACTGTTTAAAGTAAGTCAAGAACATCGCTTAACACTCTGTAAAATAATATTTGTACACTTCACTGGCTTTAAATCCGGCTTCGTTCATGTTTCAATACACATTTTCACTTGTTTTTTTTCATGGAATTGAAATATATTAAGTTAAAAAATGGCTATTTACATTTTTTAAATATTTTGATGCTCCATAACTCAAAAGATGAAAAATGCTAATTACGAGAAATTTTGAGTTATTATTGAAAACCTAATCTAACTTAACTTTAAATAATGAATTAAGAATCCACGCCAATATAATTTTGTCGTATTCGGCAACTTTCTGACAAAAAGAAAAATGCATGGACCCTGAATAAATGCATATATGTATATAAATAAGCAGACATCAAGTACACCCAGAAAACCATGCTTTAACCCCAGTAGAAGCGGTCGTAACAATGATCGTTCAATTCAATGAGATTTAAAGGTGGGAATGCTTTACAAAGAATTACATGCAAGCTTATTCTTTCCAAGAGAGTTTTATGAGTTATTCTTAAGTTCAACAAAGTGTTGGGGCCCATTAAATAGTCATAGCTGAGTTCTTCTGAATCTACACAATATACAGAACTGGAAGAGCTTCGCTAGCATAAAATATACGGGCGTAGAAGCGGAGATATAGTTTATTAGACTGATCATTGCAGTAGAGATAAAGTATTTTGCGAGTCCGGTGACAAGTAAATTACTGCGCATGCATTCTCAAATATACAGAATTTGTTCGCACCTATATTGTTTTCAAATTTCTATCATTGGTATCCAGTTAACCGTGTGTACGATAACACACATTGCGCATCGCATAACATATATCATCATAACATATAACAAATACATGTAACATTTAATCCCAAAAGTAAGCGCTGTAGAAATGTTTGGGTAACCGGACAACTTAACATAATAATAAAAGTAATAAACACATTTAAAAAGTGATATAAAGTCATAAAAAGTAATAAAACAAAAACTAGCTTAATTAGGTTACGTAGGTTAGGTTATATAACTTTTCAAAGGTTTGTTGAATTGTCATTGTTTTGAGTAATCATGGAATCCAATTTGTATATACCTAACCCATGCAAACCTAAGTAACTAATTAAGTACATGTGTAAAAATTAATAAACGAGATCTGACTTATGGTATATCTACGTTTGATGGTTCAAAAAAAGGTAGCATGGAGTATTGCATGTTAGTAAAATCTTAGGTTGAAAAACGCGGTGCGTTACCGGCGCCACCAAAGATGTAAGTCAAATTCCCCTCACAAGTGGCAGATTAAAGTTTGTTGGGTAGGTGTAGAACACCCTGTAGATTCTGTTAATGTGAAATAATATTACAATTTTTTAATTCAAATTTACATCTCGAATTCTTAATATTTGAATAACAAGCTTGCAGTACATTACAAAAAGCCACTCCACCGTTGCACCACGGAACGAAATGAATCAAAGTTTGTTGACTGCAAGTAGCAGTACAGTTATCTTCATCAGTGCTTATTTCTGGTGCGACAACTTTAATTACTATTTCAAAATTAATTATTTCAAAATGAGAAATAAAGGAGCAAACTGCGAAGTTATAATTAAAAAGAAATTGAATTAACACCGAGGCGAGAAGTCATTTTCATTAAAAAAAATATTTAAAAAAAATGTTTTCCCGCTGATAAATATCTCCGTAGAACTTGAAAAGTCTTGATTTACATCTTAATTCGTAGGGGAGGAGTTTAAAACGGAATTCTCCGAATTAAAGGGTGCACATTTATATTGTGCGCCACATAAAAAATCCACTTAATATTATTTTAATTATTCGCGGTTTCTTTTGCAACCTTTGTGCCAAAAACTGCTGACTGGAAAAATAACGAGTAAGATCCAATGTTATTTCCCTTTAAATTTATTTCTGAACTACCAAGAGTCTACAGGAGAAACGTCAAACTCTATACAGGATGCCCGGGTGTAAAGTGTATAACAAATTATTATAAGCAATAATTATTTTGCCATCTAGTAGGAGATTTAGCATTTAACAATGTCCTTTTCATAAAAATAAAGTTGGTGGTTTTTGGGTGAAAAAATGCAATAAGCAATAATTATTGAATGAAAATTACTAGTAGGTACATATTGAATAATTTGGCGCGATTAGAAAAAACCGACGTAGCGTAATGGTGAAGTAGCTGATCGGCAATCAGAAGGCAGCGGATTCAATTCCCTTCGGCGGCATTTATTTTTTCCCTCAAGATTTTTTCAATTTGTATTAGTGTTTCAGGGTAATAATTTGTATAATTAAATAGACAAAGTTATTTATTTTAACAATTATTTTACAAGCAATAATTATTAGCCTGAAACACTCATCCACATTGAAAAATCTCCTGATAAAAGATACATGACGCCAACGGACTTGAACCCGTGTCCTTTCGATTTCCGTTCTACAGCTCTGACCACTGAGCTATGGCGACTTATCTCTTATCCGCGAAATAATTAAATATATACTAGTGTTTCATTCAACAATTACTGCTTGTTACATTTTTTTCACATGAAAACAACCATCTTTATTTTATATGAGAAAGGCATTGTAAGTGCTAACTCTCTCACTAGATGGCGTCGAGACAAATTGTCTACATTTTTTGATGAAGATACTAGAACTTGTCAAATATTAATTACTATTTTTTTGGTAAACTAATGTTTAAGACAAGATTTTTTATGCATAGCACAAAGGGTAACAATTATTTTACAAGCAATAATTATTAGCCTTTGTGCTATGCATCTTGTCTTAAACATTAGTTGACCAAAAAAAATTACTATTATTTATTTTATTTCATAATAGGACTACTTAGACTAACGATACATACCCGTACGTATTACGCAGCCTTTTGCAAAAACAATAACATTGAATTGTGATGAATTTGTGGCGATCACATAGTGTACACGTCACTAAAGAAATTGAATTGTGATGAATTTGTGGCGATCACACAGTGTACACGTCACTAAAGAAATTGAATTTGTGATGAAAGCATTTGTAGCAATCACGCAATATACACGCCACTAAAGAAATTGAATTGTAATGAATTAATTTGTGGCAATCACGCAGTGTACACGCCACTAAAGAAATTGAATTAATATGTGGCGATCACGCAGTGTACACGCCACTAAAGAAATTGCCTACATTGAAGAGATGAAATGTACCAACTGATATTGATAAGTGGTTTCCTAATTATATTCGTATATGTCTGAATTCAATTGGTCGGTTTCTACCGCAAGTTGGCTTTGAGTAATATCATTATTTCAGCCAGCAGAATTATGTTAGACAGCCCGTCTTAAAATTGCGTTTCTGTGTTGTTGCTTCCATCCCGGGTGCAGAATTAATGTCCTAACCATTTCTTGCGGTATTCCCGATGTGTGTAAACCAAACAGTGCTCGCATATAGTGACAGAGGGCACATAATATACTTCTTGCTCCTTTCATTACTCGAGACAGTGGTGTATGTACCAGTGCGGTGTATGTTCTAGTGGCAGCGGCATGGCCTGTGTGCCTGAGATGTATGGGCTTATTCCAATATATGCATGCCTCGGGTTCGTCATGCTTTGTTGTACGGTGCTCTTATTCTTATTATGATGATTGCGAATCTGTTGAGGTGGGTAAAACAACAGTGAGAACACGTCAGTTATTCTGTATGAAACCTAATCTAACCTTACACCATATTAATGTCACATATAGGTATTTATTTAAATTACACATATTATTATATATCTTATTAGAGTGGTACTATAATCATTAATTATTTTTGATGATTCAATTTCAGTTATGTAAACCGATAAAGTTATAGCATCCACCTTATTCAACGCGTATGTCGCTTTGTAATCTATGAACTTAACATTTTTGCTTACCTAATATACAATTGTTATAAATTAAATGGAAATTATCAACTTTTTTTAGATCCTAATTTTTAACATCTTTTATTAAAATTTTTAATTGATGCCACAAAGCAATTTTGCCTATATCGAAGAAAATTTTATTGTTTCTTTAATTAAAATATTATATATTAAGCGTAATGAGTAAGATTAAGAAAGGGAAGTTTAATGGTTTGCGCATGTAGAGCGAATGAACGAAGAGAGGAGTTCAAGGAAAATATATGATGCGAATGTGAATGGTAGAAGAAGTTGGGGACGCCCGAGGAAAACATGGCACGATCAAGTGAACCAAATACTTGATTCAGAATAACAGAAGAGTATGTATGAATGTGAATAAGGCAAGAAGTAAAAATCACTTAGCATTAATACTCAAAATAATTATTCATGCTTACTTGTTAAGTTGCAACTTGGGCATGTAAACATATTTTTTTTAATGTGAAACCGCACAAGAGTCCCAACTACTCCCATCCATCTGAAGTCAGTGAGACAGTTTTTAGGCTGATGGTAATGGGGAGGGGGGGGGGAGATGGGGAAGAGAAAGGTGGGGAAGTACCTGGCTATTCAGATTTGGTCACCGAACATGGCCAAAGCCATTTCAAGCAACTTTTCAGTTCTGAATGGTGGTCTTACACCAGGGAGATACTGAGAGTAGCTCCCACTCTGGAACGTGCCGCAAATATACCATATATTATTTCAAATTAGTTAATTGTGAAATACACAAATTAATTAAATAAAATTTACTTGATCACGCCGGAATTTGAACCCGCGTTAGCAGCTTGCTAGTCAAGAGCCTTACCCCTCGACCACCGTGGCCGCAATATAAGAATATAAGCGAAAATCTTAAATTGATTTCATGGTGATTTCAGGGGAATCCTCAATTCGAAACAAAGAAAAAACCATGACTATTCGAAATGGGGAAATTTGTGGGCAAATAGGTAAGAGAATTTTGTGGGCGAACGGGAACTAAAAGACAAACTTTCTACCACTCTGCCGCAGCAGTCGTCAATAAACTACGGGCCTTAGCTTTTCTTGACCAAGCCTACGTTAGTGGAATTTAGATCGGTCTACGTTAGCCCACTCTCGCTTACCTTTTATAACTTAATATCGTCATATTGTGTTACGTCGGGACATAAATTACTTTATAATTAGTTATAAAAAAATCTAGTCAGCGAAGGAAATTGAAATTAATAGTCATCCACAGTTCCTGTCATTATCCAAAATGCTTGGATCTTTTGAAAGTGTAACATTAGTGATATGATTTGAGTGAAGGGACTTAAACGATTTTGCACACAATGCTAAAATAAATTTGCTTTTTTCGAGGGTGACTTTCAACATGACATTCATTTTCGGGTTTAAATTTCAATAACGGTTTTTTAATATAGTTTTCTGTGTACTAGATTTTACCAATTTTCCATAGCATCTAGCTACTTCTCTCTTCATCTGATCTCTTTTCATCGTTTATTGTGAATGAACATTATCGCTGAGCTGTGTATGGCGTCCTTTATTCAAATATTGAGAAAGATCATAGATTTATTGAAATATTAGTTAAAATTTGAGTGTTTTTTTTAAACAAAATCTAATGTTATTTTTAACTTACTCCAATCTTCAAAATTAATTAAATTATTATAATCATCATAATATACCCGCACTCAGTAAAGCTCTCACCGCTACGATATAAATATTACCTTATCCTGTCAATTCTAAAAACGGTGAGAAAAACCACGCCAATCGGAAATCTTTTAATTACGCGCCAGAGGAAAGCTTATTATCGCACTATCCCCAACTTGTGATTAATTCATTAATCTGGGATCAAGAGCCGCCAAGATAAACTCCATTCGATACATTAGTCCCTCGCAATAGCAATAAAGGAATACAGTCATAAAGCAGCATTGGAAGCGCTGCGTGGACTTATCCGATCGTACAGAGTGATACGGCTGGAGATTATGTGAACATTTGAACATCGCAAGACTTATAAGATGCATATCTCTCGGCTGAGTGATGAGTGCGGCGCTGTAAATAGTCCCACTGAGGCATGAGCTGAAATAGCTAGAGAGGTTATGCTATGTTCATCAATAATTATACAAAACAATAATAACTAAATCATCAATTTCTCTGATTTTACAGTCCATAAATGCATCATATATGTGTTCATACACAAACGACAAATTTGGATATTGAAGAAACGCGGCGAGATTCTTTTAATGTAATGGCGTAAGCTTTTAATCCCAAAAGACTAAGGTACTTAATTACTGAATGATTAAATGAAAATTAATGAAATGGAAATGAAAAACTAAACTAGAAAAAAGGAATGAAAACCGATGAATTCAAAAGAGCTCCTCTGCTGGGGACCATGTGACAAAAATGTGAAAATCTCTCATTAGAAAAGTATGGCAATCTTAAAATAAAGACTGTATTCAGAAGGCAAGTCGCTGTGAAAGATAACACAACTTAGATCATAATACATTTCAAACGTTTTAAGATTGCATATTGATATTGCAGCTGGATGAATGGTCATTTTTATATCTCGTTCATGGGCTCAAAAGCTCGACTGTGGAATATCATGCCAGCTTTTGGGTCGTTTCTCCGCAGCACTGACTTCTTTAAGACCAAGGATCACTACTTCCTTTCCAAAAACCTTTTGCACAGTATTTTCAAATAACACACAGACACTGAGGAAAACCTTAGGACTTTGTACGTAAAGATTAAATTTTGGTTTATTTATTTTTAAGTGTAAGTAAAACTAAAATTCTGTAAAGGGGGTAGTGCAACAAAAATGAACAGCTACATGAAAATGTCATCTTTATTTTAACCACTTGAGTCGTATTTTTAATTGAAATTCTGTACCCTCCACACTTATTTGCCCCGGGGTGGCTGATGGCCATAGCCTGCTTTATTGCCGGCAGGTTGCTGTTGTCTCGGCCTATCTCCAATCCCCATACTACACTCCCCGTTCCCCACTTCCCACCCATGGAATAGCGGAGACAAGGGGGAAATAAACATGTCTTTTGGTGAAGAACCGACAAGTAAACACGCATCAATTCATCGGGAATGTTCCCTGCTTGTATATACATTCTACGCAAATTGCTAAACAAATCTTACATACCATGCAAGATTTGTTCAACTTAGTCTTAGTTGGCAGAAGATTCAAGCAAAAATATTAGAATTACATTATCAGGTGGAAGTTTAACACGAAGCATAAAAAATTCAACCTCCGTCTCGGTTTTGGATTTGTTTTACACTTTAAGTGCGAAAATTTTCACTCTTGCAAAATCGATGAACTCTGGCGTAATGAAATTAGGGCGGTTTTTTCTATTCAAATTAGTTAGGTGAACGTTACAATTTCCATAAGCGGTCGAGCTCTTAATAGACGTTTTAGTGTCAAATAATTAAAATTAGAATCAATACATATTGTTCCATAATTTATAAATGTCAATAAGAAAAAAAAGTTAATTTCTAACAGAACATAACTACTAATGAGAATTGTAATGATTGATACAGAAATTCGTATCTATATTATCTTTTTTTTTAACATCTTCATTGTGCAATTAAATCATTTCGCAGTGTTACCCTTACATTTAAATTGATGTATAATATATAACAGTTTTCACAAAACCGTATTTTAACCGTAATTCGGGGAAAACAAAACGAGGTAACTCCACATTAAAGATTCCCTGTTTGTCAACGCTATAACATAATTCTGATTAATCATTTGACTGATACTGCCATGTTATGAAAACATTTTTTCGTAATTTTTTTAATGCCGTTTTTGTTGTTAATACATCAGCACACGATAAAATAATAAATAATATTACGACGCTTCCCCGCTTTATGTCTGATTTTAATATTTTCTTTTGCAAAGTAATTTCCAACGAGGCTTATATTCTTCTTGGGGGAAAACATTATTATGTTCGAATACAATAATTTCAAATAAGAGAGGAAACAAAAAAATGTCGTATAACAATGATTAAAGGATAAATATAAAAGGAGATGGAAGTTCTCAACCAGACAGTCCGCCATCAAGACCAGGAAGAAACGCGGAAAGCAGGAAAATAGAATATTGCGATCCTAATAAATCAACCTAGATTGCTCTGTTATCATACGAATAGGAGAGTTAACGTAAATAGGGAATAATTTGCTGTGATGATTGGACAAAACATTCTCTTGCTCTAGACGGTCGCAATACAAGTACTTGATTAAATAATATTATAATGTGGAAGGCGCGGTTGCCGGTTTCCTTGGTAACAGGGAGTCAGGAGAGTGCTGGGATATTTGCATAGTGCTCGTTACGCTTGCATTAAAAACTGATTGAAATCAAGTTGATTCATTCCACCTCCATCGCTACGGAAAACACAGTATTATACCCAGTACCCGGCCCCACTCCTGCTCCCCGGGAGTTAATAACATATGCATGCAATAATTTCATAAATTCTGCAACGTGTAACGGAATTAAAAGCCAGAACGAATTTCGTTAATAATAAAGAGCACGATATTATGTCGATTGAGTTTTGTGCTATTTGCCGAAAATAACCGCGGAACTCAATAAAATCGTGTATAATGGACGTACTTGACGCGACTAATTATTTATCGTTTTATAATTAGGCGGAAGTCTTCGTGTAATTGAAACGTTTATTTGAAGAACTTCTCTTGCTCATCTTAGTAGTGATAATAACAATAAAAACGGCGAATATACAATAAAGTTAATTAATTTGTTGACTTTTACCCTCCTACTATTGATGCCTATTTATTATTTTAATTAAATTTCCACTCATGTAAATTTTAAATACTATTTATACAAAGAGGCGTAAAACGAAATGAAGGTCGACTCGCATTTGACCAGTATACATTTTTCCACAAATACCGATATTTTTGTATAATTAAGGCGATGCCATACGTAGTAATGCAAAATCATGTGTTTTTGGTTTGAAAATTTGGTCGCCTAGAAATGTTTCAGATGCTTTAATTAAATACTGCGAGTAGAATACATATTGACCTTTGAAATAATCGAGTATTTTTTATATAAGTCTTTTTATAAGCCCAGAAAAAATAATGTAAAGGCCCATGAAAACTGCTTTAAAGTTCAAAATCTCCTACTTACAAATCGATTTTCGGTTATGATTTTATTGTGTTTAATGTGGCAAATTAAGTTATTTATAAAATGATGGGAAATAAATTAAATATTTATGCCTGAACATCCACAAAATAAAATAAAAGGCACTTTTTGGCCATGTTTTTTTCCGGCATAAATCAAAACAGGCGGATGGTGTTAAGCGGGAATTTAAACCTTATCGCCATTTACGAAAGGGTTGTTATTGATAGCGGCTCAATTTAATATATTACACCACGTAGTGCATCGCCTTAAACGAAATGTACGAAAATCAACAAAAGTATTGATAGCGGAAGATGTTTATGTCTTAAATCTGTAGGTCTATACACAAGTGGTGCTTAGTATGTGGATAAAATTTTTTTATTCAATTAAATTATTCATTTGTATCTATAATGACTATCTAAAACAATTTGAATCATAGCCATAGTTGACGGTTGGCTCTGGGCCAATAATTAGTTTATTCACTCATTGTCTTCAATGCGCCAAATTAAAAACTTCAGGCGGTCGCCAATAAACAAGAAAAAGAATATCTGAAACTTGTGCTTAAGGTGGAATTAAGATATTTTCGTAAGTCAAATATAGAAAACTAAATAATGTGTGATGCCAGAATAACTTCTCAGGAATGCGAATGAAATAGTAAAAACATACCTACGTACTTACTAAGCACTCTATGACATTGTAGATTCGTAAGCTTGAATTCATTTTAGATGCATGATAAAATGATGATTTTGAAGGTTAGCTTGTTTGTGATTTACTTACGTCTGGTAAAAGCTTTGATGCCAGTGCCATTAATCACATATGTATCGTTAGATGCCTTAAACTACCGTAAGCATTACGTATATTATTTGCGTATGTAGTGTTGAAATTAAATTATGTTTGAAACCCGTGCCAATAAGCATGCATGAGGTTAATCGAGCCGTGGTATGGTATTCCAATATATTCAAATCCAATGACCAAAGCTCGCAGGAGATGATCGGCTAACACAACGCAGCAGGGTAGTTCCGCAGTTATTAGCCCTGCCTCTCGGAATTACTTGAGGCAGTTATCCTTTGATGTCTGATGATGGAGAAGAGACGCGTATCTCTTGACAATTCCGTACTCCTGTGTACTCGTAGCGGGAGGGGTTCTCGGCTTTGAGCAAAACAACATATTATTTATATTTTTCGAGGAAATTCATACTAAAAATTATGGTTATATTGAGGAGATATGTAACGTTGAAACCTTAAAACGGTTTTTATTTATTTATTAGCTAACGTTTACCCGGTATTGGTGAAGGATATGCATGATTTTAACAATGTTATAATTAATTAAAAATAACCACGTGCGTATTAAAATTATAAAAATACACGTTTATTTTGTGATTTACCTACACAAAGTGTCTATTCTCAATGTTTTATCTGTAAAAAGATATAGAAATATTAAAGCTATTAGGTAAATAGTTACAATTCACCACAAATTATTCGTGATACATAAGGAAGTTGTAATTTGAACTCCGTGACTTTTTTAATTGCTTAAATTTTAGGGTAAGCAGGGAGGGTCAGTTCTGGATGAAACAATTTACGTACAAGAAGCCAATTAAGTGCAATTGTGTACCTATAGTAAACACAAACAGGTGGACGGGATCTTATTATTTTTGTATGTTGTTACAAGATATTGTAAAAAAAAGTAAGGGATGTTTCTGACAATGGTACCTACAAATAGTATGGTTTTTTTTCCCGTGCCTCCTAATATATAAATCTATTCATGTAGGCATATATGAAAAACGCTTCCTTATTTCTTATCCTCAAAGCATTTAATATAAAGCTATTTCATTTAGTTTTATAGTTTAAAGTTAAACGAGTCACAGAAAGAGTTAAATTGAAAACTTTTGTCTTATGCTGTAGGTATGTATTTTGTAGCTACTACTCGTACAGCACTTAATTGATCTGTTAGTTGAGACAAGTTTACTCAGAGGCAACTGACGCTAAGGTCGGCTAGGTCTAAGGTCACTATATCGCTAATAATTAAATTAAACGTTGAAGGTAACCAGACTAGGAGTCATAATGAAATTTATACGATCTAGAATTTAGATATCTATAACAGAGAGGTATGTAACTGACTAAGAAAGGACGCACGATACTCTGAGGTACATGTGCAGTAAAAGCACGTGTGAGCATTTTTTCATTGATGTAATCCGAAAGTCAAAAGCAAAGTCAGCTTAACCGTGGTGGTCAAGATTAAGAGAATGAAGATATAGACTAGCAGCAAAAACTTTCCAGCTCTGGCATTATAAAATGTCAAAGGTTTGTATGTTTAAAATTTATATAAGCGCAAATGTTTTCATCTCCCTGCCAAAATCATTTCAGCTGTGGAGCTCGAAAATTTCATTATTCCATTAAAAACTGTCCTGACTTATACAATCTAATAAACGACTTATTCCATACTAGCCGGACGCGCACAAATGCTGGTGTCAGGGATCCAATCAGAAGAATGTGCGAATTGCATAATAAAAAGCAAAACCTGAAGGATTCCGACATATTTTTTGATACATATGGTACTTTTGGTAGGAAATTGAAATCTGTTTTTTTATAAAACAAAAGAAAAATTTGTATTTACTTCATTCACTATACTCTTTATGATTTATCGCTAAACTTGTATAAAAAATATTTGTACATTTTTATTTGACATTGAGCATTATCTACATACAAAATGATTTTCTTTTATATTTTTTCCTTATTTACGTGTAAAAAATTATTTAAAATTGTTATCTACCAGTCAATCTGTGAGTAAAAGTTAGGATGCAGGCAAATTCTCAAGTTATTGTTTTACAAAATTATCTTTTAATTACTGTCTGTATCTGTGTTTTCACCTTAATAAATTAAAAAATTAAATACCAAAATATTTTGTCAGTAAAAATATTATAAATGTTACATTGTCGTTTCTACGATATTTTACGTTGAAAAGTTTCGACCAATCAGTTGTGCAGAGTAAATGAAATACACAACATAGGCCGCAATATACACGGTATAACGATGTAAGACGTAACCCAGCATATTGCAAATACAATAAATGAAACCAGTAGCCAGTCCATCAAATAAGACCGCAGATATCCATAAAATCCCTTCTTTACGACGATAACTAACTTAAATCATAAATATTTATACTTCCATTGTCTACGTACAACGTAGTAATATATAACGTGCGACGTATAGTCTTTAACGATTGTGCGAGATTGGTCCGGCGATGGGCAAAGGGCGAGCTAAGATATTATTCACGAAGAATCCCATAAAAAGAAATTTCAAAGGCGATTTGAACGCTGATCGCTGTGGGAAACTCGACTCGTCCATTATTTATTATTTAGGTAGATACCTACTCTATGTTTTGTGTTCGCATTTTATCTAGCTGTGAAACAATTTTTTTTAAATGCATGTATCCGAACACAAAAGTAAAATAATTTGGAACGCATTCAACAATATTTAAAAAAAAAAACAAAATTAAAAAAAAAAAAAACGAAAAAGAAGAGTGTTAGAAAGTAAGAGTTTCATAGATACACGCACAGATGGCAGTGCATAGAGCTTGCGTGGAAGTCCGCAAGATAGAGCCAGTGGCCAGTAGTCGCCAGGGCCAGTGGGAAGGCTCTCAGAGAAACTTACTGTTTAAGATTCCAATTAGCCAGCTTCTAGTTATGTCGACTATCGAGTCACCATTATAATACGCGGAGTATTAATAAATCCCTGATTAATCTAAATGAACCATTTATTTATAAATTCCTTCCAAGACGAGTTGGAGACCTGTTTGTACGAACACAACAAAGACTCTCGTTTGACTCTCTTTCGTGCGTTGGTATTAATAACTAATCGACAAAAACTTTTCAGTATGTGTTCCTACCTCCGAACTTTATTCCCGAACATTTGTTGATGATATAAAAAAATAAAATTAAAAAAACGCCTATTTGATGATGTAAAAAACTCTTTTTCTAATTAAAGTATTCTGTATTAAAAATAAATGCATTTCAACTTCAGTCAGCTAGTTTAACCACAGCATTCATCCTGTTGATTTCATAATCATAATCCCACAAGTTGTCCTATTACTAGCCAAAAAGAAAACACGTCAAATAAATATGAACAAACCGATTTACTGTAATGTCTGATGCTTGCCTAAATATTTAAAAAATAATCTCAACACGAACACATTCCGGAAAACTTCATGAAAGTTTGTATGTTGTATTATGCAAATTCGATCGTACATGTGCATAATAATATAACTACGTCGCCGTCATTGCAACTTGAAAGAGATCAAGCGCTTTATCGTTAAGATCAATAAATTTGCATGACAATAATAATATCGACCAACAGAAAACGAGACTTCAGTCAATCCATGCTTGACTTGTAAGGAACGGTATTACCTAGCTCTGTAATTTATAACCTACGTTTGAATAAACTCAAAACTTCTTGTGGTGAAATAGGTCGTTTGCCGAGTTGCATACAATTATTATGAAACTGTGAGAATACAATAGATTGTTAACCCTTTCGGACCGTGTGTATATTTGAAATACATAGATTTAAGAAGTTTTCATCCCAATCTAGAGAGAATGAAAATTGGAGGTTTTATTTTTTTTCAAGTATTGGTATAGTTGGTAAAATGCTCTACTTTTGTATTGTATTTTAGCTTATATTTTAGGCGAAAGCCATTTTTATATTTTGAAATGTGATTTTTGTTTTCAACCTCGACCGATTTTTTTTTAAATGTAGGTTTCGAAGGTATTTTTTAATCTTTTAATGTCATGTATTTTTTTTAATGTAATAAAATTTAATGCTTTTTGTTCACCGTGAACAATTTGTCATTTTGTGAGAAATAGGCCAACTGGCCAACAATAACTAATCAACCACTGAAAAAAACAACAGCAAAAAATATCAAATAACTCTATTATTTTAAAGAAGCAAAATGAATTTATCAATTCGTTAGAAATGGGCAGTTTCCAATGTGTCAAATGACTCAAATTATTTGGCAACGCTACAACACTATCTTGTTATGATTCTTCTTTCTCCTGATCATTGATTTGATTTGATTGATTTGATGAGGCAATGCTTTTAATATGATACAATATCTGGAACATTTGTTAGTTTAACAATCACAGTACAGAAAAAAAAAGTTGTTGATAACACCTACGAAAAATTGTTATTATTGAAAATGACTAAATGTCTTATTTGATTACATAAATAAGTTCGGTAACAGAAGCAACTAAATATGGCACGGTGATAAATTACGGGATATTTTTGAGTTTCAGTGCCGGCAACCCGGGTGCTTATTTTATTGTGATTTCTTCATTACTCATGTTCCTTTACCCACCCAATATATATAAATATATTTTTTAAATTCTTATAGAGAGATGTATGAAGCCTTCACGAAATCAATTTAATTTTTAAACTTGACACTTAAATTCAAAGCAAATTTGAGTTCTTTGAACGAGATTTTACAGCGAAAACCAAAATTATTAGTATGTTTGGTGATAATTATTTTTATCTAATAAAATATAAAAACGTTAATGAAAATTAAAAATCTCCTAGGAAAAATATTCCAATAACATAAATGAATTTCCCATGAAATAAGGCTGAACGTCTCAGATAATACAATAAAACAATCCAATCATTCTACACCCACTAAATAGCACTTAATAATCGCTCGTATGAGTTTTAATTGAAAAAAAAAAACAATTTCTGCCGTGTCATGTGGGGTTTTGATTGATGAGTTTTCTTTTACCAAGTTCTCGCGAAACGCAGAGTTAGTCAATACCTTAACGAAAATAGTAATATTATTTCGTAAACACGCTGCGAATGTGCGTATAGCACAAAGGAATATGAAATTGTACTCCAAACAATACGTAAGAAAATTAACTTGCCGAAAATTCCCGGTAATTTGTTTTAATACAAAGTTGTTTATGATGGGTTCTTTTGAATTTTATCGCATTTTAATGAAAACTGAATGCTTGTTCTGTGGTATTATTTGCTTTTATGTGTTTATGACAATGTTAAAACAAAATATATAATATTTTTAAATGTTAGATATATTCTATTTTTAGGCTCTTACTCATTAACCCCCTTACTAAACACAGTGCAAATATAACGAGATCGGAACAATAAAAAACTTGTCGGAACTTAACTATCGGAAAGTATAGTAAGTAGTGGTTAACCAGTTGTAATTTAAAACACGTTTATAAGTAAGTGGGGTCGGTATCTACCCGATTAAATACCACTATCCAGAATGAAAACTTGCTTGTCTGAAATTTATATAATATTTTATGTTCATGATGGCCTCTATGGTTGAGGGGTAAGCCTCTCGACTAGCAAACTGGAGGTCGTGGGTTCAAGTGCCAAATTCAAACGCGCAAGAAAATTTAAAAAATCATTTATTGATTGAATCATGTTATTGATCACAGTGATCACCTACCTAGGCGTCTACTGGTTTTGACATTTTTGGGCGCCCAAATTTTACTCGCGCCAGGCGCCGATTGGCTCACTGCCAGTTTGGAAGGCTTGGAATCATCAGCTGTTCAGATATAGTCACTAAACAGGTTTAAAGCCATACCAAATAAAAAAGACACAAGATTTGGTAAATGAAGTTGCGGAACTACGGTGTACGAGAAGTATAGGTACATATAATAATCATATTAATAATAGAGATAAAAAATGGTATTCAAATTTTAAATTTCAATATAAAATGTGACTACTATAAGAATTATATTCAGATTAATAATATTAATATAATATCGTTTTATGAAGGCACTATTATACTACCACTTGTCAAAATGGCGTTCCGTAATCTTCTTCTAGTTGTAACAACATTAATAACAAATGTTTAGTTTTCCTACACCATTCCTCGAGTAGGACATTGCACACACTCAAACGTCTCAACGACGCGAAAGGGCTTGTTCAGTTTCTAACCGAAGATAAGTTGAATAAATAAGGGTTGTTCAATCGTTTGTTTCTGGTATTATTATTTGCTCCGCAATATAAACTACTTAGGAGAGGCTATTCGCCCGATCTGCTTATAAAAATAAGCCTCATGGAAAATAAACAACGATTTATATAAATATAACAACGATGGATTTATTCCTGATAACGTTTTGTATCTGAGATCTCATTTTTGCCACAGCCGATTTGAGGATCAAAAAGTAAAAATGCCTCAACTCTAAGGTTCAAAAAAATACTCGTTTCGTTTTGGTTGACCATCAAAAGCAACAATAATTTGGCGAACTTACAAAATTTGCAACTATATTTTTCGACTTTTAGAAAGTACTTCTTGTGTATCCCATGCAAAGTTCTCGAATTGTGACATCTCGCGTCATAAAATTTCTTCAGCTTTGATATCTATTTTGAAATACTTTACTACATATTTTCAGCTCGCATTGTCATCGAGAACTTTGAAACATTTAAATAACCATTTAAAAATACAAAAATAAGACGGGACGTTACGTTGATTGTCTAATATAAACAATTTTTCAATAAACTCTCTCTAGCGTACCATCTCAACATAGCTGACGGCAAAAAACATACACCGTGCGCCAATGCAATACCTTAGGGTGTACGGCACCGTAGTACAAAATTACACCTACAGCTAGGGGTATTTTATTGCAAAATAACACGTCAAAAGATGTGCTGTGCTGCGTATGATTCCACCTTAAGCCCTTGCAAACCCAATTTCTACTGATTTATAAGATTTTAAGTTCCAAAAAAAATTTGTGTTATTTTTAAAGATATCACCCATACATTTGTTATGGCGAAACGTTACTTATATGATATTCCCTTGATAGAAAAAAACCTCAAGGTAAGTTCCGGAAATTATTGAAAAACGTTTTGTTCCGTTATTTAATATGTTATAGGCATGAAAAAATAACAGTGTATCTTTAAATGCAAATAAAGCAGATTTTTGCTGTATTTCAAACTAGTCGTGATTTATTAAGTATTTTCACCTTTTTAGCTTAATTATTATCGTTTTTTTAATATTAGCGCGCTCCCTCTAACATTCGTATTTACATATCTCTGTTTCAAACCATCTTTGAACGCTTACTACAGAGCCTTGACTATTTGAATTACCATGCGTTATGCGTTGTATATTTTTAATAAAAATATAAAATTACAATAAACATAGAAAAAGTAACGCCACAAATTGGTATTGTCATATTTCGTTCTTTAAAATAACTTTCAAAACGTTTTTTTCTTGCGAGAAATCAAATCTCCAACCAAAGAAAGTTAATCGGCTTTGTTGCATTTGCACCATAATGCAATTCAACCTGCACCGGTTCACTCGCATGAGATAGATCTAGTGAACCAGATTCTTTAGCTCTCTCGGAAAACAATGAACAATGCTAGTTTCTGCGTTTCCATAAATAAACAAAGTGGCCTATTGTATATTTTATAGCCTCGTCGGATGAAGACAGAGATTCAAATCTCAGGGCGGAATGAAGATTTATTTAGCGAAGGCACTTTGCCTTCATGGACGGATACATACCACCATGATAATAATACCCATCTAATGGATATTGACGGTTGTTATTGGTAGTATTTTGTAGGGGCAGCTTAATCTATTGTTATAGGGAACCGATAAAATAAGACTGAACTATACGGGGGAATATTATTTGGTAGCTAAATATCTGTGGCTTTAGGTAAGTGTATTAAGATAAGTACAAATACGGAAATGTTGTGATAAGCCGATAACACATTAATTGGATCGTCTTCCGTTATACGTACATTTGTTGTTTTAAATTAGCTCCACACAAGAGGCCATCAGGTAAATAATTTTCTTCATAACCGGTGTCATCTTTGGGGATGTTTTGTGAAGGGTTTATTTAAAGAAATAAATGAAAGGAAGTTCTTAGAAAGAAACAGATATGAGGGGTGGGTAGGGAATCTCAGTGTGTCCAGGAGTGAATTGTACGAATCCATTTATCCCAATGCGGGGTAAGCCGTTGAATCGATAGAGTCATGCTGGAGAGGATCTCCCTCAACTAGTGCCGGTCCACCACGCAGTAGGTGGGCGGACACATCCGCTGCCAAGACCTGGACAAACCTCACCCCGTGAGCCCAGACACATAGTCCCATACGTGGCTTACTACTTGGGGTGACCTATAGCAGAGGTTTTGGTTATCCAATAAATGCTCCCGGGGCGTTACTATGATAATTTACAGTAAATTCAGTCACAATAAACAAATTTATCTTTTGAATATGCCCTCTTATACCCATCAAAATAGTAACAAAAACATTTGATGACGTTAGAATGCAATATCATGGTATTGTGTTAGTAATATGGTAAAGTTAGTATTAGCAGTTAATCACAAATGGCATTGCTTGCACAGCAAGCGATGCGAGCGCACGCCAGGTTCCGAACGGTTCCGAAGGAAATTCCCGAACCCTAGCCGATCGTACCCAGCAGAGCGCAGTGTTTAAACAGAATAACTTAGAGGCTCAGCTTTAAGGGACGTTAGTTCAGTATGGCTACTTTGTAATTCTTTATCATAAATAAATACTCTAAATATGTAATCTAGACTCACCTCTAAGCAGTGGCGGTTCTTCCCTTAGGTCAATTGGTGTTTGACCCCCCAAAATTATAAGACAACAATAATAATCAATTATGTGCATCAAAACAACTGGTCTAATTCTTATTTTATTTAAAATGTAACGCGAAACAGCGGCGGCGGCGAGTGACTACCAGTGACATCTGTTGTCTCTAATAGAAGCTTTCATTCACAAGTCCACACGATTCGCCGGGTCAATTTAAAGAATGTCCTCTTTGGCATCTTCTGTCCCTATGCGCGCCATAGAATAAACGAGATGGCACTATATTTTTCGTCGAAGTAAAAATTAGGTACCGAAGAAAGCTTAGGGACGTTTAGGTCATGACCGTGGGGGTGACAACACGATGAATATTATATGTTTTACAGAGATGGTGACATAAACAAATGTCGGTTTTTCATTTAAACGCTTGTACTGTGTGGAACGATGGTTGTTTTTCAATTGGATAGTTCGAGAAACGTTTGGAATAATTATTTATGTTATTATCGATTTAGAATGAAGCTGTAGAATGAAACAAAACAAAAAAAGTAAAAGATCATTGTCAAATAGAATCAAACTCTTATTTTATTTACTTTAATGTTGTGCACAACTACATTAAAACTAAACATCTTAAAAATAATTTGCCGTAAGTAGGTACATGGATTGTGTATTTATTTCAATGGAAATATTATAACAAATTGAAATAGATAATAATATATGGGCACACATTTTTTTCAAATGACCTGCCACGACTGGATCCTTAGAGCCGCCTCTGCCTCTAAGTCGCCTACAATACACTATTCAAATGGTAATTTGAATATTACTAGTAATTTAGAAATTACGCATTTTTTGTAAAAACTCATCATCATTGGATACCTCTAAAAGTTGTGTCTCTAAACAGTATCAATGTAAACCATAATAAACTAATTAATTACGTTCAGTAAAAAAAATGATCAAATAAATTGAACAGTAAAAAAGGGGTCAATTTAAAAGCTGTGATTGACTTAGTGATTAGTTTTGTCGGATTTATGTCGTTAGCGATCGTAACATTATCGTACAGCAAACGTGCGTTATTATTGTAAGACAGCTACGGAACAAGTTTCCTTACGCGTTAGCTGCTTACAAGAGAAAGAGCAAACAATCCTATTATGTCTAACATTTTTATGCCCTACGGGAAGCTAATGGCGAACGCAATCCAATACGTTCTTGAAAGGGGTGTCTTAACATTCGGCCTAATTTTTTTAATCGAAGGCCGAAAATTATTAAAATTACATTAGTGGTTTGTGCAATCGTTGATTCCACTACATAATTAGGGTGAATTTCAGTCTCATTAAAAATTGTTCAAATTTGTGTAGTAAGCGCTTTTAAATGTACCACTTTACTTTAATTTCACGTTCAATTTGCACTTCATTTTCATCGGCACTTCATCATCACTTTCCATCACCAATACTCAGACTCTAGTTCTATAAAATTATGTGTTTAATAATTATATTCTAAACTCTTTTCATTCTTCTTTCCTCTCTTCCATTTCACAATCTTTTATATTACGCATTATCATAACTAAATATGTAATTGGAAACTATTTGCGTTAAATGAATTAATAACCATGGAGAAATAAACTAATTATGAAAATCTTTGAATCGACAGAAAGGCAAAATGGAGAAGTATTTTTCAGTTGCCGAAAAATAAATGCCGAGTCCAGTTGTGGCCCCATCACTAAGGGCTGAACGATAACAACTTGTACCGCCTGGAGAGAATCACTTCTGATAATAATAACATGACTACCGTGTTTTCCCAATTTGTTTGCACTTTATTGAACAAACATTAGACGATTTATTAGACGTGTACCAATAATTGAAATTCAGAGCAGCAAAATCTTGCATTTAAGGTAGGTGACACATTAGGCTATACGCATCATGGTTTGGTCTATTTCAGCATATCTCTCACCAATGCGAATATATAGCGAGCGATACGCTGTAATAGGCCAAACCACAAAAAAATAGCGCGCTTGTAGCGTTGTCTGTCACAGGCTTAACTCTTACGTACACGGTATACGTGGGTCTAATTGGACCCGAATTCAATTATTTAGTAATTTTCCCTATATTTTAATTGAATTAAAATTTATTATAATATTATATTTTATGCGAAGTGATAAAATTATCCAATAATAAGGTTATTCACAAAATAAAATACAGGTGTACAAGAAGACACACTATACAACTAAGAGTGGACTAACTACGAAAATAATAGTTAACAAGAGACATTGCAATGTTTTGTGGCATTTCGTGCGGCTGAGGAATATTGAGCACATTGAATTACAGTCGATCATAGGTTTTTCCAGGTCTATTTTGACTCATGCACACCAGTTAAGTGTTAAAAGATTTTAATATCAGCGAAAGATGATTTTATCGTAATGTATTTAACAATCTAGTACAATTACGTATCATTTCACAGTACCTGTACCTTTAGATTTTCCATCAATACATCGTTTGTCTCCGGTTTCCTTACAGTTAGATCCTTTGGAGTGTGGAAAGGTTGCCACGCTTAAAATAAAAGTACCTTTCAGAACTTTATAAAAACCATAGACATATGAATATTAGTAGACCTGCCCTAAGTGATTAAAAGCGTATTATCCCCACTCCCCATACCGGTTCCATTGAAGCCGGCTGTGCTCGCGTATGGCCTCAAGTGAAATTTGAAAACGTGACGTCATCATTCTTGTGCAAGCTATGGTCGAGGCATCATCGGTTCATTTTACGAAATAACACGGCAAAATGTTGACTTGTGCTATGAAAACTTGTAAAAATAGATGTGAAAAAGAGAATAAACCCAATTGTCGTATTACATTCCATATATAAGCATTATTTTACTTTATTTTAAGCATATTCACATCGTATAATATGGATCAGTTGTAGAAACACATACTATCACATCGAGAAACGTCTGGACGCGAAACACAAAGCTGGTTGGTTGCTGGGAAGTAAATTATGAACATTAATAAAAGTGTCTTAACTAAATACTTAAACGAAATATTCGACTCTGAAAATAGAAGAATTTTTTTGCCGAATTTGGACTTCGCAAATTTGTTCATAACGTGGCGAGTAATTTGCGCTCCCATGTAAAAATGTCTATTCATTCAAAAGCAGATTTTACTTTTAAGAACTAAATGGTGATATTATAATGCGAGATGCCTATTTACTGTCAGATTGATTTACTGACGAATCACAGTCAGCTTTACCCCCTTCGTTCTTCAACAGTTGATTTTACCCCTCGCCATTATCTTCTCGTCTATTAATTCCTATGTCTGTGATAAAAACAATATTTTTCAAATAAAATTAGTAATATTTAAAAATAATACAAAAAGGTCATAAAGTGTATATATATTAATGTAGTAGGAACCGGAGGAAGGGGGAGACGCAGTGCGGAGCAACACTCCGTAACGAGCCTTGCATTTAGCTTATTATTTGTCATTATTTACTCAGTTGACTGTTTTGGAATCATTAAACGCAAGTGAGTACAAAGCATATTTTTGAAGTGAAACTTCTTTACGCGCGTCATGCAATTTCGAGGAGTAAAACCAACTCATGACCGAAACGAAAATGCGGGACCGATTAAAGTTCATTTGATGTAGTAAAAGTTTTGAAGTAAAATATAAATGCTTCTTAGCTCATCTCGACAACTGGCGTTGGTGGTGTAATGGTCAGCATAGTTGCTTTCGAAGCAGTTGATCCGAGTTCGATTCTCGGCCATGGAATATTATTTTTTTGTTTTTAAGGAATTTTTTTTTTTTAATGGTTGACCATAATATCAATCCACTAAGTAATATTTTAGGCCTGTAGCATAATTGAAAAGTTAAAGAATGATATAAAATTTTTTATGATGTTAACGATAAAAAAATGAAAAAAAACATAAAATTAAAATAAAAAATGGGCCAACGGCACGCGGTGTTCCCAAGCGGTCACCCATCCAAGTACTGACCGCGCCCAATGTTGCTTAACTTCGGTGATCGGACGAGAACCGGTGTGTTCAAAATGGTATGGTCGTTGGCAAAAGTTAAACAATATTAATTTCTATTCTACCTGCCAATAAATATATGAAAATTAGTATAAAAAAGCCCTAATAATATTGAAAAAATTAGCAAGGTGTGTGCGAGGTTGATAAAAATAATCATTACATACGCGCTTGAAAAAGATCGTAATTACATTAATAAGTTTGTAGGAATTTTTTTTTTCAATGGTTGACCATAATATCAATCCACTAAGTAATATTTTAGGCCTGTAGCATACTTGAAAAGTTAAAGAATTTTATGATATTATTAATTATAGTAATGATAAAAAAATAAAAAAAACATGAAATTAAAATAAAAAATAGGCCAACGGCACGCGGTGTTCCCAAGCGGTCACCCATCCAAGTACTGACCGCGCCCAATGTTGCTTAACTTCGGTGATCGGACGAGAACCGGTGTGTTCAACATGGTATGGTCGTTGGCAAACGCTAAACAATATTAATTTCTACTCTACCTGCCAATAAATATATGAAAATTAGTATAAAAAAGCCCTAATAATACTGAAAACATTAGCAAGGTGTAAATATTATATACCTAGTTTAACTCACTCTCCTAACTCATCTTCGCTGTCTACAGGCAGAGCGCACGACTGTGGTCGTGAAGAACCGAGGTTCGATCCCCGCTTTAACTAATTTTTTTTTTCTTTTTTTATAACTTTTAATTTTTTTTATCACATGCTACTTATAAATATGTCAATAGACAGAAAAAAAGAGAGAATGAAATGAAAAGAGAGAGAGAGAAGAATACTAGAAGTTTCACTTCTGTCTTGCGTAGGCTTGACACACCCATTTTTTTTTTTCTAACAGAAACCTAACTTTACAGGCAAGCTGAAGTTTTAGATTATGTAAGTTAGAAATAACTCTCCATAAATGCCATTGTGAAAAATTCGTAGTAAATTGTGTGAAAAAGCATGAAAAGCTGAAGATAAACAGGGATTAACTTGCTTCACAAAAATAAACCTATCTTCTTACTGATGTTTACTATGTTCATTCGAAAACACTAACGTGCTTACATTATCACAGAGATTAATATCGTTACTAAATCTTATGGACGGAAAATGGTATTTCATTGTCAATGTGTGTCTAGTATCTGTATGCCAAACACAAATCATGACTTTCAGTGTTCATTTGTAAACTGACAAATGTTTTTATAATTGGTGTTTCTCTGAAATATTTTAAACGGACATAACCAATAAGTGGATTCACATTTTCTACAAAATAATTAATTTAATATCAATCAACTGAAATTAAACGTTTCAATAGTTGTGAAATTTAATTTTAAATTGTTAAACTTTGATGGAAAACTTTGGCACACAAGTATTTAATAGCATCAAAATCCACGTTTTTTCTTCAATATTTGTCAATCTTTGTTCCACTACACTCATTGCAACATACTTATTTGCTTCTACCGCACATTAACTCCCAATGGTGGAGGTAACAAATAAACAAATAAATGTCATGACAATTTTTTAAAACAATGTGGAAGTATAAGTGTTGTCACATCACAGACAGACATAAGCGTATTCGAAATAATAGTATTTAAAGGACGTATTAGACCTTTCCCTAAATCCCCCATGACACAAGACGCTGCAAAGAAGGTCATTCGGCCCATCATTCAACACATTCCGCATAATTCGCCCCACCAATCTACCAGATGTCATGTTTTAAATGCTATAAATCGTGCGCTCTTTCCTGTTATGCTATCCTGTAGTTTTATCTCATACGTCAATCAACAGTTATTATCTTCAACATCTGCAATCTGCAATCTCATAACATATTATCGTACAATCATTAACTTCACGTACTGTTCTGCCTTATGCGGGTGATAGTATGGTGGTCTTTAGGGCTTTTATTTATGTCAAACCACACAAGAGTACCAACTGCTCCCAACCGTCTAAAGCCAGTGATACTATGGCATCCCCAATCGGGATATTTTGCGAGACTGAAGGAAATTGGGAGGAAAAGGAGAGAGGGGAAGAGAACGGTGGGGATGTACCTGACTAATCAATTCTGGTCACCAAACACGGCCAAAGCCTTTGAAGCAACGTTACAATTTTGAATGGTGGTCTTACACCAGAGCAACACTGAAAGTATCTTCCACTCGGACGTGTAAATACTACTAAAATAAAACTTAAAAACATACGTGTAACATAAACATATATTTTTCAAATAAAAAATTATATATATATATATATATATATATATATATATATATATTTATCCCCTCTCGTACTATGTTGATCTCGCGCGACGGTACGCCAGGTATATGTTGATCCGTTTGCATTTGTTGATCCACCCCGGATATGTTGATCCATTACCCAAGCTGGCATACATATGTAAATCCCTACAGATCATCGAGATTTTGCTGTAAGCCACGCCCATTTTTCGGTCGCATATACATTTTACACGATTTATTTTGTTGATCTATATATTTCTGACAAACTTGACCGCTTGCATGTGTTGTAACTTGTAACCGCCAATTTCGCGCGCGTTGTGGTACTTTTTAGATTCCGTTAGAACATCCATATTCTATGAAAATGACTCTGTACTTAAAGAGGATAGACTGCCTCACGCGTATTTATATTGAAATGGAACTTTCAAAAACGTCAAATCCATGCTTAAAAAATCTTTTGAACTTGATTAAACAAAAATGTAACTTTAATGCATCATTTACTACGTTTCGTGACTTAGCAGGGGTGCCCGGGTTCATGGGGTGAGATTTGTCTAAGTCATTTTATAAGAGAAATTTTGAACATTGATTGAATAAAATTTTATTTTAATGTATCTTTTACCATCTCTCCCGACGTAAGTTTCTTGTAATGATTAAGTTGAAACAAAGCGTAATATCCATAATATGTGCCTATTAAAATTGCGGTGATTAGATTGGTGAGAATTAAATTTTTCAAATTTTAAATTGAAATTGCTGAAAAATTTATTCCAATTTGTTTTTTACTAAACATGGCTAAAGTCATTTCAAGCACCGATTCCAACCAACGATGTTTTAGTATATGTTCGTCAATCAACAGGAGCCATAATGTGTGTACATCAGAGCCCTCGAGAATTATTACAATTATGTGTACCGCCGCCCCGGGAGCCATTTATTAGATAACCAATACACCTACCATTAGTCACCGCCAACGATTTAGCGAGATAGTTGTTTATTTTTTGTATTTTTTTACATCGTCTCCACACAGGAGGCCCTAAGGAAAATCGTAACCCTCAAGGCCTATGTCATCTTTGTGAATGCTGTGTTGGGGGTATTTTGAAAGAAAGGAAGGTCAGTGAGTTCTGGGAAGGAAATAGGTATGGATGGGTGGGTAGTATTCTGGGGGTCAGTGTGTTCGAGTGATAAACATAAGATTCCAACTCTCCTACCGCGTTGCAAGGCGATGCGTTGAAAGAGGATTAATCGATCCGGCCCACCATGCATTTGGTAGGCAAGCGCATCTGCCGCCAAGAACCGAACAAACCTCACTCCATAAACTCGGGCACTCCTGATAAATCACCAAACATATCAAACAACTTGAGGTGGCTCTCGACTAGCAATCCGAAGGTCGCGGGTTCAAACAAATTTTATTAAAATTAATTTGCACTATTTTACAATTAGTGTTTGGTTATATCTGAATAGCCAGGTACTCTCCCACCTTCCTCCTCGTCATCTCCTTTGAGGTCTCCTTTGAGGATGCCATAGTCTCACTGGCTCCAGACGGAAGTTTTTGTAAGTCTCCATATTCAAATTCAGCGGTATGATTTTTTTATGTGACACCTCTCACTAGAGCGCCCCTGTCTTTACACGTTAAATACATAGAAACTATGTCGCCAACCGGTTGGGCAGCGTTATGAGGCGGGTTAAGGTAGGGGCTGTAGGAATGAATTTATTAATGCGGGTCTTAAAAGGCCCGGATTATATTGATAGCTCGTTCCACATGCGAGCCGACTTACGATAAAACGAGTCGGAGAAACGACCCGTTCATATATGTATAGATAACATCAACTTAACTGTGAACGTGTATTCCGCTCGGTCCGTCGAGTATCAAGCACGTGCACGGTGAACCGGGGATCAATGCTGCTAGCTCCTTTTAACAGGCTCTAATAAAATATCTGTAGAATAGACACAGCATACGCACATTTCGTCATACATGATTTTATCGCACATATGCCTCAGGGATCTCATTTCTACAGTATTCTGTCTACTTTCAGCCTTCTTCTGCCAATTCCATGCCTCATTTCCATATATTAGGGTAGGTACCAGCACTCCATTGTGGACTGCTAGCTTCGCTTCTTTGGACAGTTTTTAGTTAGCTCCAACCGCGTCCAATCATCCATTAATTACCCATTATAACCAAGAACCCGGCCTCCCCTACTAAGTCACGAAGCGTAATCAGGAGAGATGGTAAAAGATACAAGTTCAAAATTTCCTACATAACATTATTCCTTTTGCCGCCATTTTGGATTTTTACGGTCGAAAGGTATCCCTCAACCAGTTTCTTTCGATCCGGCCCGCCACGCAGTAGATGGGCAAACGCATCCGCCGCCAGGACCTAGACAAACCTCACCCTATGAACCCGTGTACCCCTGCTAAGTTATGATTTTTTTATGGATTTGTTTTTGCGAAATTTTCGTTTCAATCTACATACGCATACATTTCTTATAAACAATTCAAGAAACACACGTCATTTTGATTTGAAACGGTACCATCTCACAGTCATTTCATGCGATATTCGACTCTAGAGACTAATACTTTGAGTTCAATATCACAAAAGATTACGGAATCACATAAAACCTTGTGATGAACAGTCCACCGATTGCCCCCTTGATTGGTTCATTTAGTAAAACCATAGGGACACAGATCAACTTTGTCTAATAACTTCTTACCTGGATCAACATACTACGGGAATAGATCAATATATATGAGATCAACAAAATCTTTTGAACTTGATTAAACAAAAATGTAACTTAAATGCATCATTTACTACGTTTCGTGACTTAGCAGGGGTGCCCGGGTTCATGGGGTGAGATTTGTCTAAGTCATTTTATAAGAGAAATTTTGAACATTGATTGAATAAAATTTTATTTTAATGTATCTTTTACCATCTCTCCCGACGTAAGTTTCTTGTAATGATTAAGTTGAAACAAAGCGTAATATCCATAATATGTGCCTATTAAAATTGCGGTGATTAGATTGGTGAGAATTTAATTTTTCAAATTTTAAATTGAAATTGCTGAAAAATTTATTCCAATTTGTTTTTTACTAAACATGGCTAAAGTCATTTAAAGCACCGATTCCAACCAACGATGTTTTAGTATATGTTCGTCAATCAACAGGAGCCATAATGTCTGTACATCAGAGCCCTCGAGAATTATTACAATTATGTGTACCGCCGCCCCGGGAGCCAATATATTAGATAAACAATACACCTACCATTAGTCACCGCCAACGTTTTAGCGAGATAGTTGTTTATTTTTTGTATTTTTTTACATCGTCTCCACACAGGAGGCCCTAAGGAAAATCGTAACCCTCAAGGCCTATGTCATCTTTGTGAATGCTGTGTTGGGGGTATTTTGAAAGAAAGGAAGGTCAGTGAGTTCTGGGAAGGAAATAGGTATGGATGGGTGGGTAGTATTCTGGGGGTCAGTGTGTTCGAGTGATAAACATAAGATTCCAACTCTCCTACTGCGTTGCAAGGCGATGCGTTGAAAGAGGATTAATCGATCCGGCCCACCACGCATTTGGTAGGCAAGCGCATCTGCCGCCAAGAACCGAACAAACCTCACCCCATAAACCCGGGCACTCCTGCTAAGTCACCAAACATATCAAACTACTTGAGGTGGCTCTCGACTAGCAATCCGTAGGTCGCGGGTCCAAATAAATTTTATTAAAATTAATTTGCACTATTTTACAATTAGTGTTTGGTTATATCTGAATAGCCAGGTACTCTCCAACCTTCCTCCTCGTCATCTTCTTTGAGGTCTCCTTTGAGGATGCCATAGTCTCACTGGCTCCAGACGGAAGTTTTTGTAAGTCTCCATATTCAAATTCGGCGGTATGATTTTTTTATGTGACACCTCTCACTAGAGCGCCCCTGTCTTTACACGTTAAATACATAGAAACTATGTCGCCAACCGGTTGGGCAGCGTTATGAGGCGGGTTAAGGTAGGGGCTGTAGGAATGAATTTATTAATGCGGGTCTTAAAGAGGCCCGGATTATATTGATAGCTCGTTCCACATGCGAGCCGACTTACGATAAAACGAGTCGGAGAAACGACCCGTTCATATATGTATAGATAACATCAACTTAACTGTGAACGTGTATTCCGCTCGGTCCGTCGAGTATCAAGCACGTGCACGGTGCACCGGGGATCAATGCTGCTAGCTCCTTTTAACAGGCTCTAATAAAATATCTGTAGAATAGACACAGCATACGCACATTTTGTCATACATGATTTTACCGTACATATGCCTAAGGATCTCATTTCTACACTATTCAGTCTTCTTTCAGCCTTCTTCTGCCAGTTCCATGCCTCACTTCCGTATATTAGGGTAGGTACCAGCACTCCATTGTGGACTGCTAGCTTCGCTTCTTTGGACAGTTTTTAGTTAGCTCCAACCGCGTCCAATCATCCATTAATTACCCATTATAACCAAGAACCCGGCCTCCCCTACTAAGTCACGAAGCGTAATCAGGAGAGATGGTAAAAGATACAGGTTCAAAATTTCCTACATAACATTATTCCTTTTGCCGCCATTTTGGATTTTTATGGTCGAAAGGTATCCCTCAACCAGTTTCTTTCGATCCGGCCCGCCACGCAGTAGATGGGCAAACGCATCCGCCGCCAGGACTTAGACAAACCTCACCCTATGAACCCGTGTACCCCTGCTAAGTTATGATTTTTTTATGGATTTATACATAGGTACATTTCTTATAAAAAATTCAAGAAACACACGTCATTTTGATTTGAAACGGTACCATCTCACAGTCATTTCATGCGATATTCGACTCTAGAGACTAATACTTTGAGTTCGATATCACAAAAGATTACGGAATCACATAAAACCTTGTGATGAACAGTCCACCGATTGCCCCCTTGATTGGTTCATTTAGTAAAACCATATATAGGGACACAGATCAACTTTGTCTAATAACTTCTTACCTGGATCAACATTCAACATACTACGGGAATAGATCAATATATATGAGATCAACAAAATCTTTTGAACTTGATTAAACAAAAATGTAACTTTAATGCATCATTTACTACGTTTCGTGACTTAGCAGGGGTGCCCGGGTTCATGGGGTGAGATTTGTCTTAGTCATTTTATAAGAGAAATTTTGAACATTGATTGAATAAAATTTTATTTTAATGTATCTTTTACCATTTCTCCCGACGTAAGTTTCTTGTAATGATTAAGTTGAAACAAAGCGAAGTTATGATTAAGTTGAAACAAAGAAACGGCCTAGATAAAAGCGACACTCAGAACCGAAGAAGCTATAACCTGAGAACGAGAAGAGCCGACCCCAACAGCCTACCTAGGCAATGAGTTGGGATAGTGCTAGGAAGAAGAAGAAGAAGAAAGCGTAATATCCATAATATGTGACTATTAAAATTGCGGCGATTAGATTGGTGAGAATTAAATTTTTCAAATTTTAAATTATGATTGCTAAAAAATTTATTCTAATTTGTTTATTACTAAACATGGCTTAAGTCATTTCAAGCTACGATTCCAACCAACGATATTTTAGTATATGATCGTCAATCAACAGGAGCCATAATCTCTGTACATCAGAGCCCTCGAGAACTATTACAATTATGTGTACCGCCGCCCCGGGAACCATTTATTAGATAACCAACACCGCTACCATAGGTCACCGCCAACGTTTAGCGAGATTGTTGTTTATTTCTTATATTTTTTACATCATATCCACACAGGAGGTCCTGAGGAAAATCGTAACCCTCAGGGCCTATGTCATCTTTGTGAATGCTGTGCTTGGGGAATTTTGAAGGAAAGGAAGGAGAGTGAGTTCTGGGAAGTAAATAGGTTTGATGGGTGGGTAGTAATCTGGGGTTCAGTGTGTTCGAGTGATATACATAAGAATCTAACTCTCCTACTGCGTTGCAAGGCGATGCGTTGAAAGAGGACTAATCGATCCGGCCCACCACGCAGTTATTAGGCAGGCGCATCCGCCGCCAAGCCCCTCACATACCTCACCCCATAAACTCGGGCACTCCTGATAAGTCACCAAACATATCAAACAACTTGGGGAGACCTATGGCAGAAGTGTGGGTTATCAAATAAATGGTTCCCGGGGCGGCGGTACACATACCCTCCTCCCAAATTGTGATAAACTTCTACTTTCAAATGTAAAACATAATTTAAAACGTACCTAAATGACGGCCTCCGTTATCGAGGGGTAAGGCTATCGACTAGCAATCCGAAGGTCGCGGGCTCAAATAAATTTTACTAAAATAAATTTGTACTATTTTACAATTAGTGTTTGGCAACCAGATCTGAATAGCCAGGTACTCTCCCAACTTTCTCCCCGTCATCTCCTTCGAGGTTCACAATATCTTCAGTCTCACAACAACCCCAATTGGGGATGCCATAGTCTCACTGGCTCCAGACGGTAGCAGTTGGGACTCTGGTGCGATATTCATTTTTTTTTATAATGAAAATAGAAATATTGGTTCAGTATTATAATCAGATAATGATTAATACATCAGTGAATAACATTCATTTAACATGACCACCCAACGAGAGGCTGATTTGTTTCACAGTTTATGGATGACATGTGCAGTGCTATACTAATAGACAGTTTTTAGTTAGCTCCAACCGCGTCCAATCATCCATTAATTACCCATTATAACCAAGAACCCGGCCTCCCCTACTAAGTCACGAAGCGTAATCAGGAGAGATGGTAAAAGATACAGGTTCAAAATTTCCTACATAACATTATTCCTTTTGCCGCCATTTTGGATTTTTATGGTCGAAAGGTATCCCTCAACCAGTTTATTTCGATCCGGCCCGCCACGCAGTAGATGGGAAAACGCATCCGCCGCCAGGACCTAGACAAACCTCACCCTATGAACCCGTGTACCCCTGCTAAGTTATGATTTTTTTATGGATTTGTTTTTGCGAAATTTTCGTTTCGATCTAAATACGCATACATTTCTTATAAACAATTCAAGCAACACACGTCATTTTGATTTGAAACGGTACCATTTCACAGTCATTTCATGCGATATTCGACTCTAGAGACTAATACTTTGAGTTCAATATCACAAAAGATTACGGAATCACATAAAACCTTGTGATGAACAGTCCACCGATTGCCCCTTGATTGGTTCATTTAGTAAAACCATATATAGGGACACAGATCAACTTTGTCTAATAACTTCTTACCTGGATCAACATACTACGGGAATAGATCAATATATATGAGATCAACATAAGTATGCCAATTTGGGTAGATCAACATACTACGGGAAAAGATCAATATATATGAGATCAACATAAGTATGCCAATTTGGGTAGATCAACATAAATTATGCATCCGATTTCCATACAAATTTTGAAAATTTTACTAACAGTATATCAAATGGTTTTTCTGGCAAACTGGCAACAGTGATAATTATTGTACCACTGTTGTCAATTCATTCAGATGTATTCCATAATAGCCAAGTTATATGGTGTTAAAGGTGGATCAACTTAGTCTAACAACTTCTTACTGGATCAACATAATACGGGAAGAGGACAATATATATATATATATATATATAATTTTATATATATATGCATTTTAGAATAAGAATCCGAATTTTACTGACTATCTTCCTAACGCCTGTGCGCATAAGCTCCTTCTGCCTCCACAAGCTCAACTACACCTTAATAACTTCTGGTATTGAGGTATATTGTGTCCCGGTGATCTCCTGGTAAGCCAGTTTTTGTGCAGGTCCCACTTGACCCATACATTGGCTGTGACGTTGATGGTGTTGAATGCGGATACTGGATTTCGGATTGCGTATGTTAGTATTGCATATTCCAGATTCCGAAATCTGAGTTGCGAATTATGGATACGAGATTACAGATACCAGATTGCAGATGTTGGATTGCATATTCCAGATTGCGGATGTTGGATTGCATATTCCATATTACGGAATCTGAGTAGCGAATTACGGATGATTGCAGATACCAGATTACGGATTTCAGACAGTGAATACTGGATCACGGATTTCGGATTCTGGATTCCGGATTGCAGTTTCCAGAATGCGGATTTCAGATTGCTAATTCCAGTTTGCGGATTCCATGTTCCGGATTGTGGATGGTGAACAATAGCTCGCATGCTGATGTCAATTAACGACACACAATTTGATGGCGTCACGCTCCGGTTTTTAGCTCTCCTCCCCGCCCTTATTTAGTACGAGTGCGACATCAAGCTGGTTCATTACTAAGTCACATTAGTGTCGTTCCTGATTCGTGCGGGCTTCCTCCGTTACGCAGCCATTACTTCTCTTGAGACTATTTTTATTTGTGAGATATACACCGCACAGGAATTCTGACTGACTTTCGATTTGTTCATCAAACATCGCCGAATGCATTTTACGCCTTTTGGTTCGAAATGGTAACTTCTCACTAATATAATCATGGTTTATTTTAAATTTTGAGTTTCGTATGTTAAAAATTGCAAATAATGTAAGTTTTTATTTGTCGAACTCCGATTCTAAAGGAAAGGGGCCTACATTCGATCACAGAGATTGATTCAGAGAAAATGCATTGCACCTCATGATAAACCATCAATAAAATTATAACACTCATTTGTTTTACTCCCAGTGCTAAAGCAGCTGTCGGGATTTTAAAACAGTTATTTAAAACTCTCTCAATTCTTCTACGCACCTACGGTAGAACCCAAATTAACCTAACCTAAAAAATAAAATTTACAAATCGTCCGTCTGCACTTATAAAACTTTAATGAACAATATTTACATACCGCACATAATCGAATCATAATAAAAATTATATTAAAAAAGAGGTGCTTCAATTTGAACGATGAACGACACAAATCAAAAACAATATCCTACATCACGTGCATAAATAAACCACTCACAGATCGATATCGACGGGCTTTATGTATGAAACAAATTGGTCCTAAAAAAACCATAGATATGCAAATATATAGACAGTAATATTCTCATTCGGAACCTACTTATTATACTTTATACCCACGAAAAACTCTGAAAGTTTAGTCTATAGACTTTCAGAGCTTTTCATTGGTGCAATCGTATGACGTCACAATATATTTTAGTTACAATTGTCGATTGGAGTTATACCTCTCTGATCACGTGCCATTCCCTTTCTATATCTAAATCTCAGGAAACCAAAATGGTAAATTAATTATAATTATTGATGATAGACATTTAGTACTTAATGTTTACATAATATATACGTATACGAGGACTTCCCATTAAACCAAGTAGAACCCCATTGATTGATTAGGCTCCTGAATATCAAATCAATTGCAATCGGCATAGGCACTTATTGAAATGTACTTAAATTAAATATTTTAAAGGTACCTACATACCTTCTTAAAGATCATAATATTATTATTTTGACATTTCAAAGTAAGATTTCCCTTAAATTTTAAGTTTTTCTTGTATATATAGGGTTTCCCAATAAGAGTTGTTATTTTATTATGTATATAAATTAAATTTTATTTATTTTACATACATAAATACATACTTGCCTCAAACTACACATCACTTTTTATCATTTATCATTTTCTTATCACTTCTTTTATTTTATTATGTATATAAATTAAAAATAAGAGCTTCAAAAGTAACATCTACCGAAATAGCGGGCTATTCAAAATAACACATCTTATTGGAAAACCTTATATTTAATAATGTTATTATTCAATTTACAAAAAAAAAGTTTTTTGTTAACAAGTTCTGCTGTATATTTAATACTACGCTTTTCATCTGTTTCGCCTTCTGGGGGCATTATTAAACTGTAGTGAAGCCAATTATAGACGTTATATTTATATTATTTCCATATTACTTATAATAAAAAATAAATAAATAAAATTAGATTTCCCATTACAAATAAAATAAATCAATAAAATAGAAAAAGAAATCTTATTGAATAGTTCCACAAAATTTGCATATTTAAAACTTACATATTTAAAAATAATTACGCTTAAAATTCAGATGAATTACAGATAGAATCAATTCAGTGACGCTCTGATATTTTATAAAAAAATGGACTAATAGCATTTTATTTTACTATCATTCTACACGAATTAAAATAAGTATTGCTGATTTATTAAAATAATGTTAAGAACGGATTGCAAGCCGTTTCTTATTAAACTTTTAGCATATTCATAATATATTGGAACACGTGTTTATGCATTTTCCTGATAATGTATGACGAAATGCAAAAATATAATGATTTTTATGAACACGTGTTCTGACATGACAATAATACGGTCCTTTTTTTACTAAAAGTTTAACAGGAAACCTATCAATTCATCCGATAAGGGCCGGCAGTCCCGTTTTTAACCATATTACGAATAATTTAGAGATATTCTTTCTACAATAGCAATATTTTATATCACTTAGTTTTCTCCACGTACTTGGGTGCAACCATTTTTTTTAAGTTTTAAAAGGCATTTTTAAAGTTCACAGCAGTTAAGAGTCAATCTCTAGAGAGGTAGGTTCTATGATCATTTTTTTTAAAAAATAAAACCAAATACACATTAATAAAAAAATGAAGATGTTTTTATGTGACCGAATTAAAGATAGATCTCAGAACTTACGACATTTTTGTCAAAGTTCAATTACGAAACAAACATAAACTTTTAACCAAAAATATACATATGGAGAAAACAAAAATACACTAAGCCAGCATAGACAATATAATATTACAGGGAATTATATTAATGCCAAAGGAATATTAAGCATATGCAACAAACTACATAAATAAAAATGTTATTATTCGTTTGTTCAAAATCTTAAATCTCCGAAAGTTCCTCATCGATTGATTTGAAATTTTGACACAACATTGCATTCAAATAGGCATGTGTTTTTGTATACATATATATTTTGACACAACGTTGCATTCAAATAGGCATGTGTTTTTGTATACATATATATTTTGACACAACGTTGCATTCGAATAGGCATGTGTTTTTGTATACATATATATTTTGACACAACGTTGCATTCAAATAGGCATGTGTTTTTGTATACATATATATTTTGACACAACGTTGCATTCAAATACATAACCAGGGCAAAAAGCGAAAATATCCTGATTACTCCCAGTTTGAACACATCCTTTGGACAGAGAAATAATAAATTCCATGCTATAAAATTGTTCAATGCTCTACCAAATGAAACCAAAAAATAAACGAAATGAGTATATTTAAAACAAAAGTCAAAACATGGCTTAGAGATCAAAGTAATAATCAACTTACAAACATTATGAAGACAATGTAAAGACAATTCAAAACTAAATACAAAAATTTAAGAAAAACTACAGGCCGCCTCAGAACAGGAAACCCTAGTGAGGAGGACTGTGAAAAAAATACAAAAAATATACTTATATTATACTTTAAACCTACATAATGTACAAATTTTGCTATTGATATTAATAAAAAAAAAAATATAAAAAAATAGGCATGTGTTTTTGTATACATATTATATTTTTTATCTATCTGCACAGACAGACTTAGCCATAGCAACGCGTGGTGGGGTACAGCTAGTATACAATAACAACCAACAATAATTCCAACTATTTTTAATATTCCTGATGAACTAAAATAATTTGTAGTTTAGGATAAAGTGTGTAAAGCCATGTTGATATTTTTGTATGGTGTTAAGAATTTATACTTTGTTTTGCCCAAAAATTAAAAAGCGAAAATTCAGCAGTATTTCTTAGTGTAGTTAGTATTAATATTGCAAAAGTTTGTTAACTTCTTGATGTTATATACATTTGTGTTTTTGATGTTCCTCTTTCATTTTCTAAATGTTACAACTGCAAATGAATAACCGCCTTTTGCATCAGTAAAACTGATCCTTATCAGAACAATTCAGAAAGAATAACGTGCTAAGTACCGAACTATCTTCAGTACCATCTGCATTTTACCTTTCAGTGTGTTTCTTCAACTTGAAACTGATCACCGATGTGGAAACTACAAATGTATAATTATTTAGCCACTATTAATTCAACCTCCACCATAGAAGAGGGAAGTCATAATCGTTTTCATTTCGCAAAAATATTTTTTTTTACATATGAATTAAGAACGTTGAAATATATGTATGAAATTTTTAACCGACCATGCAAGGCATATTCCTAAAAATGTGTGGAACGTAGAGAGATTTTGCTGTAGGAGGAAAGTAATAATACAGAGGGAAAAGGTCAACCTTTCTTTATGTAGGTTTAGTTCCATAAAATAATCAAATCTATAAGAAATGGAGAGAAATCCTTGAAAAATACTCAGAGTCCAAAATGTTAAAGTTAAAACTCTATTTTGTTTGTCATATAATGTTGTGGGTTGTCATGTAATATGTAGTTCTATGGAGAGGCTTGGTTAACAGTCTGACAGGCTGAGTGCGATTTTTACAGAGGGTAAGAACAGGGCCTTTACCGAACGTACCTGGATTTTTATCTGCAATATTTTCATTTTTATTATTTATTTTTATCATGCCTAAATTATTTCTCATGATAAAGCTACACCATTTAAATTTCTATGTGACCTAAAATAAATGGACTTAAATTATTGTCTTTTAATGAAATGACCTGTTATGATTTGATATTTTTACGACCAAATGTATTAAAATGAGTAATTTTTGGGGTATTATACCGAGTACTCCTTCTTTAGCTAACATTTCAGACAGCATTACAGTGTCCAATACGGCATAGTACCCTAAAAATAAATCACCATAAAATGGCCTGTTCTACAAATCTTTAGATTTATAACTTCTTTAAAACAAAATAGGTATATTTAGATACGATTAAAATTTTAATGCTAGAAATTTTATCACCACCTGCTAAAAATAATGTAGTCTGTGTCATCATGTGCGGTGTTTATTGAAAAAAAATAGGCGCATACAGTACATATTTGTGTACGTAATGAAGACCTCTTAATTTTATGCAGTAAGTAAGCGACTGTACGTCTTGTAAGCGACCCAGACGTCTTAAATGACTGACGTAAATGACCGACACGGACTCGAATTGGTATCGGTTTTTTATCAGTAAGTTCCGGTTTAATTACCTCGCAACTCAATCATACCTACAGTAACATCATTGAGGTATTATGAAACAAATAATCACATATATTAGTTATTATAATAGAACTTGCAAATAGTTATTTGCAAAAATTACCTATAAGAATTATAAACATAAAATCAGTCAAACGGGTAGCCAAAATAGCACTTCATCAAAATTTGTATTCAAAATGAAAGTAGGTACCAACTTACACGAGTAAATTAAATAACTCTGTTAACTTTGATTGACATGATTCGTAGAAATAAGCCGCCTAAACTTTACCAAATGATTTATCCTTAAAAATTAAAGACTGCACATTTCATTCAAATTTTATTTGAATATTTAAATGTAGTGACTAACTGTTCTCCAAACTTTTTAAAGTACCAGCTTGTTTTGTTATAATTAACAGTATAATTATTTCAAGGAAATTTCGTTTACTTTAATGGACATATTATTGACAGCTATTCAAAAAAGCGATAGAGGCCACCCCCGCACGAAGATACCAGAAATGTTCACAAAGGGATTTTGATTTGAATTTATGGATTACTAAAAATGTTCGTAACTCATTATTTTCAGAATACAGGGTTTTCCAATAAAAAGTGTTGTTTTGAATAGCCCGCTATTTCGGTAGATGTTACTTTTGAAGCTGTCATTTTTTGACATTTGACAAATAGAAACTACGCCATTAATAAAAATGGAACGATACACGCTTCAACAACGCATTGAAATTATTAAAATTCACTTGTGTGAATCAAATGTAAATCATCTTGAGTGATGAGGCCCATTTCCACCTCGGTGGCTTCGTCAACAAGCAAAATTGTCGCATCTGGGGCTCGGAAAACCTAAGAGTTATTGTTGAAAAGCCTCTCTATCCTCAACGTGTGACTGTTTGGTGTGGTTTATGGTCCGGCGGAGTCATTGGACCTTACTTTTTCGAAAATGAGGCTGGAGCAACAGTTACGGTGAATGGGAGATGATTAATGATTTTTTATGGCCGGAACTGAATGGTATTGATCTCGACAACGTTTACTTTCAACGAGACGGCGCTACGTGCCACACAAGCAACGAAACCATTGATCTTTTACGATTGAATATCAAAATAACACCTCTTATTGGAAAACCCCGTACATCACAATTTTATAAATATTCTCTAAATGTATGAAAAAGAAAACTTTTTCGTTATTTTGCGTTGTTTATTTTTAAAAACCGTTATATTTACTTTTTTCAATTACAGAGGAACCTGTTTTATTGAACGAGGTCCAAGTGCATCATTTACAGTTTGGTACAATACTAGAGCAATAAATGTTAAAACCGCAATAAAAAAATATTGAAGTTGTAAAAAATAATTTCAAGAAAAATAAGAATACGGGAGTAATGCGATACAATATATTAAACATAAAATCATGGTGAAAATTTATAAATTTATTTGAAGGCAGAAAGATCAATAAATGTGTTTTTTCATGTATTCAAAAAATCATTGAAGTTGGTCAATCGACTAAATCGTATGTTTCAATCGACTAAAAGAGCACGTGCCTTGTCTAAGTATCTGCATACTTTAATAAAGAAACAAAAACAATAAAAAACGCTTCTATACTATAATATGCTTCACACCCAGACCACGCCCTTATTTTGGTTTGCAGCTGATCCAGCCCTGTTAAACTAGTTTATACCTATAGAATATTGCAACGTATGCAGTGTGTATTGCTGGTTACTGCACGCCGTAATGTTGATGACACAGATGGTATCAGTTGATTTCCTCCCGCGGCGATTACGGTCTGTTAGCTTGATGAGATCTTCCGCGACCGTGTTATTATTTATTATTGTACATCGCGGCCGTCCTCGTGAGGGGAAACCAACTAATGAAACCACAAAACTGCGTTGTTTACGTTTTAGTATAAATTTCGGTACTTGAAAAATGAAGAAATATACAGATGAAAAAATATTATTCAATACCCATGTCCACACACAGCTCTCATATAGTTCGAGATATTATATTACCAACAAACAAAACTAAGGTTTGAGATCATAAGAGCCAACGTCATCAATTGAGACCCATGATAAGCGGTGTCATAACCCAGCTAACAAGTTTATGTTTTTTACGAATTAAAACCGATAACAGTCACAATATAAAAAAAAAGGTTAGGTACAATTACGTCGGTATTTATATAGGTAGTAGGTGGATAGGTACACGTTTTTTATACACCCGAGAATAAATTTAATACAATCAAAATCCCACAGTTTTTTTTTACAAGATGTTTTTTTTTTGCAATAACCTGAGTTAACTTAACAAACTAAAAGGTGTACCTAATTTAAAAACATGCAACCTTTTGCAAGGAATCCAGAAACAACTAACTATCTAACTATCACGCCGTTTCCCGCAGTGGTAAGCAGAGAGGACGGACCGCCAACCAACTCGGTCTTGGCACACACTCCTTGCCTCATTCACATTCATACATCGTCTCATACATACTCTTCTATTATTCAAATAGAATGGTATCGGGCCATGTCAAGAGTTACTTGACATGGCCCGACTCGAGTATCTGATTCACTTGATCGTGCCGTATACACGGCACTATTTCTGCTTTTATTTCGGGAATACTCCCGATTATTATTATTTCGGGAGTATTCCCGAAATAAAAGCAGACAAATTATCATTTGGAACAGAATCGGTTCTCATTCAAAGTAAACAGGATAATGATGCCATTTTCGATAACGATCTTAAGCGTTTACATAATATTTTCAAAAGTTGCATTAAAAAAAGCATTACCTAGTACAATAAATCAAATCAGAATACTATCATTACACCTCCTATGGACGTCAATGGCAATTAAAAGCCCAACCTTCGCTCATTATAAACATTTTATGTATTTTTAATTACTCGTAACTGACAACTTTCCACTTAAAAAACAATCACCCCTAAGCTGTCGGCGATTGCTTTTGATTAACAGCATAAATACGCAGTGAGGTAATAACTCAAGAGGATATTTAACGTTGTTAAATGATAAAACTACATTTTAAAATTTATTCATAATTAACTCGAGAACATCTTTTTTTATGTGCTCTCAATTTCGACCTTTTAGATACCAGCTATTTAGCAAAAAAAATATACAAAAATACACTTAATGGATTTGCTGTTCAGATAGTCATTATGTAACGCATTTGTAATCAACGAGTGTCTTTGATTCTTGAAGAAAGTAAACAAGCAAGTAATAAGACTGTACTCGTATAGAGCTAATTTGATTATTCACAGTCTCATAAAAATACTACTCTCTGTTGTCTGTGCGTCCTGCGTAACTCTGGTTCAATTTACTTATTTGTGTCAATGCAAAATAATTATAATTGTGTCTTTTTCAATAATTGACTTCTATAGAATACAGACTATCCCTTGATTTTACAGGTCTGCGCCAGTTGATATAATATTAGTAGAAATACAATCGATTAATAGGATTTTTACTCCAAATCTGTGATAAAGATATTTCAGAGCCAAAAAATAATTAGTGTTTTTTTTAAGGATTTAATCGCTTATTTGATCATAATGCTTCATTAGCCATTTATTCGGTACTCATATTCAACAGATTTAGACCTTGGAAGGCGATCACACACAATGAGTAAATAATTGATCCTATCCAAAAAACCTATCTAGTGCTAACATTCCAGGTAAGAAACGCTTTTACTAATTGAGAATGCAGTCACATTCTACAAGTTAATTTTACAGTTAACGCGTTTTTTTATAATTTCAGATATCTGACACGTGTCAATCAATCGGAGGACAACATAGATCACATCATAAATATATTTTTCGCCATTTTGCGACAATTCTGTAGTGATTCTGCTGCATCCTCCACAGTGTATCACTGTAATTATAATAATATATAATATTTACTAGCAGCCTAAAATATGGCGTGACTCAAACGGGTCGTCTTTTTACAACTTCATTGTTATTAAAGTGATGCGGTTGTCACGGGGAGTTACAAGTAACTACTTCGTGCCAATGTCTCCCCGGAGAGCCCCCAGTACCTACCCTGTGCCAGTGCCGACATACTCCCGCTACACGCCGTTCACAAAATGAGAGCTTAATAATCTTTATAACACTCGCATTTGATAGGGACCATTAAAACTCCCTTCATTATGAAGTTACAAACTAACTACTTGTCTCTTTAGTGTCCAACTCGAATATGACTGCTTCCGAAGTTGTAAAACTATTATGTTTTGTTTGGTGATTGTAAATTTTAAATGATTCTTGAGGTGATTTGATGCTTTTACAATCATGACAAACAAATAAATTTATTTGGCTAATCAAAGACATGTTTAAGCGCCAATAAAATATGTATTTTTATACAATCCTTTTTTTTATTTTTTATTTCTTGGGCCTTAACTATGTAACGATTTCTAGACTTTTGTATTTTGAAGAGTTTTTTTTAGATTGTGCTTTTCTTCATTAAATGAATGAATCAAATAATAAAGTGAAATCTTGGACGTTGAAATTGACCCACTTCCTGACATCCTATCGGGCTGACACTTGGCAGATAGAGAGGTTGTCGATGAAAATGAATTATATCAAATGTTTGTGGCACTCATATACACAGAAACAAATTATAAGTACTTTAGTTTTAAACGTTCACGATAGTTAGTCACAGCTACAGTTATTTACAGCTAGTCCGAGGGGAGGAAGATTCAAACCTCAGTTAAACCAATACATGTTATCATTCGCTACCGGCTTCAAAATACCGGCGTCTTAGTCATTCACTAGCGTTTTTAAAACTCACTTAAAATTATGCAAGTACGGAAATAAGAAGATAATGATAGGTGGGGCTAGTGGGAGTAGAGATTTGGTGAGGGGTGGGTTGGTATGAAATAAGAAAACATGGTAAGCAACGGTCATTAATAAAGACATGCGTATGAGACAAGTAGATTTCTATAAAAAAATACATATATTATATACACCTACAGCCTACAGGATTCACTGAAAATTTACGATTCAAAAAGCCTCTAATCAGTTCTACTAATTTATGAAAGAAGTTAACTTCAACATAACACTCATTAATGCGGATTTCGATAGTTCAAATAACATTTAATAATTTTAAACACTACATACAGATAGTAGGTAAATATACAAAAAATAGGTTAGTACGAACTTTTATTTTAAAAAAACTTCGTAGTAATTATATAATAATGAGAAGTAAGCACATTAGTTTCAGGGAATGAAAAATAATTCATTTTAATAGTTATTTCGTTAAAATTAAAATTGACTGTTACTTGGCGGCCATTGTTATTTATGTTAAAGTTTTGAGGTTAGTTTTTTTTCTTCTCTTATTAATATCAAAATATTAACTTATGGCCCTAAAATAGGTTCTTAGGTTGTCAGTTTAATGAAAAGATAAATAGAAAAAAAACAGTCTAAGTAAACCGATTTAAAATTATTATGTTTAAACATGGCACGAAGAAAAGACGTTAATTTATTCGTTTTTTTACGAAATAGCTACTAAAATGAATTATTTTTTGGAAACTGAAATAATTACTTCTCACTATCGTCTAACTGACACACTGGTTTATCTATTAAAAGTGCATATCAACCGTGTCCTTATTTTCTGTATATTTACCAAATATTGGTATTTTTCATAAACAATCAAAATTGACATTAGAATAATTGTAGCTTAAAGTAATTAAACAGAAAAGAAAATCGAACCTTTTAAAAGCTAAGCCATCTAAATAACACGCTCTTCATAAGCACATCCCGAAAAGAACGCAACGTTAAACATCGTTAAAGATAGTATTATTACAATAATCAGGCAGCTTCATTATCTTTAAAAGCTCTCCAATACCTTTGACACCATAATTAAAGGGTGTAATTATTACTGAAACACTTTAACGGCGACGGTTATTCGGGGGAACCCTACAATTACAGTGTTCACTTTACAACCCGGGATAGATATCCCCTACCTCCCCCTGAACCTACCTTGTACCTTCCAACACTTCAGCAGAGTCTCACAGTCAATTTTAAAGTTAATTCAGCACCCTCTTATGTCGTAATTATTTCATAAATAATATTATAAAAGACCTAAACTTTTAGGTGACTTCAAATAATTTTGCTTCCATTTCCTTTACAAGAGGGAGTTCTTGTTGTAATAGATTCTAAATGAAATTAGGATGATTGTGCTAGTTAGTTTTTAAATATACCTACTTAAGTTTTTTTCGAAATTTTTGTCATCGAAATTTCAATTATAAAGAGTAACAATTTTGTTTTTTTATGATGCCGTGTTGCACTACAATCTTTTATAGCAACATTACAGTGTCCATCATCAGGGCAGATGTAGACTCTGTAATGCTGTATGAAACTTAGGCTAAAGTAAAAGGTAGTGCAACACGGCATAACACCCCAAAAAATAAATTACTAATACTTTTGGCCGTGAAAATCTAAAATCGTATCAATTATTTATGTTTTTTTTTATGTGAATATCGTACAAGAGTCCCGACTGTTCCCAACCGTCTGTGCCAGCCACCAAGCCAGCCAGCCAGTGAGACTAAGGCTTGTTTTGAAGCTAAATGCAGTAGGGAGGGGAAGGAGATAAGAAGGATGAAGGTAGTGAAGAGTACTTGGCTATTTAGATCACCAAACACGGTTAAAACCATTTCAAGCAAAGTTTCAATTCTGAAGAGCGGTCTCACACCAGGGCTATACTAAGAGTATCATGCACTCTGGAACGTGCCACAAGTATAATATGTATTATTTTCAATTAAATTAAATTGTGAAATAACACGAATTCACCAAATAAATGTTTCTTGCGCATGCCGGGATTTAAACCCGCGACCTTCGGATTGCTATTCGAGAGCCGTCGAACCACTAATTACCTAATAACTAATTTATAAAAGAACCTAATTAAGGAGTTATTTCACCACCCTCCCGATAAGCTGTCAAAAGAACTATCCAGAGAATAACCTATATTTTAGATTTAACGATTTATTCATGTGTAAAGTGCGAGTTTACTAAACGGTACTCGAACCTATTAATAGTGGTCATACTACGGTGGTATTTCATCATCCTCTTGATAAGCGCAATCCAGATGATATCGATTTAGTGATAAGTTAGCCGAATTTTCTACCTTTTGCTAATATTTATTTATTGTAATGGATAGTTATCGAAAGGATGCTGAAATGTAATAATAGCCTTACCTCCTGGTACTCCTGTGTATTATTCACTAGAGTGTGTGTCAAATGAAAGATCGGTGAACATTCTTACCTGTAACAAAAGAGAAACAAAATTATTGTTAGTATTTTGCGATGTTATTCATTATATATATTTTTTTACATGATGACTAAATTTGTTTGCTTAAAATACTTGCAACGATAAACCTAGCACATAAGCTGTTGTTGTTGTGTTTATTTGGAGTACTCGACTAGCTCCGTCATCGAGGGGTAAGGTAAGGCTACGAATTTTCAAGTCGCAGCTTCAAATCCCGTCGTGCGCAAATTTTAATTAATTAATTTAAATAAAAATAATTTATATTTAATTATCATTTTGGCGTCCTTTGTCAAAACCAGAAGACGCCTACGTAGGTGATCACTGTAACCAATAATGTTCGGATGACTTGTATTTCTGAAAATTAAAGTAAAGCGGCTTTTATATGAAAAGTAATCTCAAGGGCACTGTTTTAGGACTGTTAAGTGATAGATATTATCAGCGCCTTGGCAAAAAGCACCCGGAGCGGACTACTCCAATTGGGCCCGCGTAGGATCGGATCTGGGATCACGATGGGATGCATGTAGGTCACATTACGGTGGGATGTGAAACCATGGTCGGCCGCTTCGTTATTATTCTAGATAGGTAGATGCAGCGTATAATCGCCGTCTTACTCGTGGGCTCCAATGTGATGCGCATTGCTGCCGCTACAATACTTTTAGCATCACACTCGTCAAAGACCACCGTTCAGTATTAAAATATTTAAATGGCTTTACCCGTATTTCGTCGCTAGATCTGAACAGCCAGATACTCTCCCATATTCTTTTGCATCTCCTTTTCTCCCCCCTGCTATCAGACTCAAAATTTACCCCAATGTCTCGCTGGTACAAAAAAAACTAAAAACAATCCCTATGACATAATTGCTGTCAATTACTGGCTCCAGATGGTTGGGGAGCAGTTGGGAGTCTTGTGGGGTAGTTATTCATCTAAAAAATTTGTAAATTAAGTACATGTTGGTACTTACCTATAGTTATAAGTTTAAAATAACTTTTAGATCAAGATTGATTTACTTATATCTACTTGGTAAATAATAATTCGAATGTGAAATTTAAAATAGTTTCTACCAGTTGATACTTAATAGGTTTACGCTAGTGTACAGTAAAGTACTGTGCGGGGCTGAAATAAACATTTCCTAAAAATTGTGAAAAAATATTGGTATTTATAAAAATTCTGTTCATTAAACCGATAACAAAGCTTAGAGACAAATATTTTTGATTTTCTTCGTGGCTTCAAAAATGAACGTGCAATAATTTCTCATTCGTTCAGAAAAGCATAAAAGCTGATTGAAACGAGTTTTCAGATCATTCCGAATAAATATTCAAGCGTACTAAAATCCAAACACAACAGGCTATGTCCGTAAAAAGCGCTGCATGAACACAGCCAACACATAACATGCCCGGGAACAAAGTGCCCAGCGGACAAAAGCTAGAAGTAGTGCAGCCTGCAGCGGCGACCATCGACCATTCATAACGCATTCCACCAAATTGTGAAAAGGCTGCCGCGTGGTGTGGCTTACAAACCAATGAATCTTCGTAATATTCATGTTTATTTGCTTTCCACGTTTCTGTGTTTCCGTGGATTTGCCATTGAAGCTGATATGGATGCGTACTTTTTATATGCGCTCAAACGTCTGCTTTGGTAGAATATTATGTCTGTATCGCTTGTTAGTGTGAAAAGGTGCCAAAATAAAGCTTGTAATTTAACTGTATCAACGATGCATCTTGGAACTCGAAAAATAAAGATAAGCGAGCCACGGTCGAATGAATTTGTCAAAACACATAGAGGTATCTGATAAAAGCCTCAATTTAGTGGCTTCAGTCGATTCCAACAGCTTTCCATGTCCCCATCGCCTCAACGTCGTAGTAATATTTTTCGAAAAATTTAAAAAATACCCTTTAGGTATTTTTTTAAAGTTTCGAAAGCCCTCTTTTTTTCACATTTTTAATCCTCTCCTTAAAATCAAGAACAAAATGATTTATGTACTATAAACTTTTTTTTAAGTCGTTAATACCGAACCCAAATTCTTAATTTTCAATTAAAAGCGTCCAAAAGTCAAATATTAGATGTATTTCCCATAAACTAATAAAATTCCAACTATCCCTTAATCAGTTGTTTCGTCTCTTTAGATATACTATTGTATCCCATTATTACCCGACATTATCATTCTCTTTCTCTGTTACTATGTTAGATTTTAAGTTCATGCTTTCTCACCGTCCATTTATGTTACGCTATATTTTGTCTCACTTTTTATGCATATATAAACACACACAATGTATTTTTGATTAGTATTATTTTGTACCCTGAAGATGCTGGTGCTAATAAACCAAGCAATTGTTTTATTTTCATTTGGTTTTGTTGTTCATATCACAAATCCATGTTTTGTAGCATTTGCTTTTCCAAAAAAAGTGTGTATGCGTTTAAATTTAAATGGGAATATATAAAACATATGTATGCGTTCAAGCAATTGCAATACATTGGACAGATCATATAAATGAACCAGAAAAGAGATTAGAAACAAGAATGTATAATTTAATAACAAATGAAGGACGAAAAGAAATCTATTTATAAATATTTAAAAAAATACATTTTATAAAAAAATATTATAGCCCTCCTTCTGTGCTCTTTTAAATGGGGTGTTGTAAGTTTGATGAATCTTGCAAAAAAGGTGGTGCAAGGTGCAAGAAACATTATCAGATTATTAGTTGCATAGACATAATTACATATATTCCTTCAAATCTATATAATCTAGAAACTAATTGAAACACGTAAGAATTGAGGTTTTTGGAGGTCGAATTAAACACAACTTTACATATCAACTTATTCCAAGGTTAACCAATATCGGTCTGTACAGGGTCAACGAGGGAATATTGAATTACTTACATTTTCCGAAACGCGCCACCGTTGGATAAATTTTCCCCGTAGTGTTTGTGTAATGAGGAATATTTACAAATCAATTCTGAGCCGCATCTAAGGATGCATACCAAAATCAAATTCAAAACTGAAAATAATGATATGTAAGGTCGTGTACCGAATACCGTGTTAGGTCAAACGCAAATATAATTTTACCATTGTATCAGATATCTATCTGAATTGCAGGAAAATAAAATCAAGAAGCCTGCAAAATAACTATAAATATTTAGGAATAAAGTATTTCAACAACCTTTCGATTGAACTTAAACTTAAACTAAAACTGAAGTTACTCTTTCAGAAATAATTAACTAAATAATTGCCTGTTTTTCCCTTCATTGATATTTATTATCAGTCTATACTCATATCCACTGTATTTAGATTTTGTCTCTTTATATATTGTTCCTATCATATATATATACTTACTTATAGCATAATGATTCTATTTTTCTTATAATTAGTGTAACTCTCTCATCATGCAAAGAACCAGTTTCTTCATTGGTGAGATTGCGAACATAAATATTAAAAATAAAAAAAAGCCTTCAATAAAATTCATGGATCTCACGATTTAAGAAAATAAACATAATTTTTACCTACGAATTTTTAGTCTATTATTATTTTTTATACTAGTAACAAAATCAGTGGCATAATGGGTCACTTGGGGGTGTGGTTTTAAAGAAGTACGTGCCAAGACACTTAAATTCACAAACAATACAAATATCAATTGTTTGGGAAATGAAAGCTTTGGTTCATTTTCTGAGCAGAATAAATATTAATATTTTTATTGATCGTCCCACATTTTGCGACGTAAAATCGTTGCCGCTCAGAAACGATGAAATGAAAAGGATAGACATGAAATATGTGATAGATGTCGGCATGGAATACCCAGGAAAACATTGACGGGAATAATTAGGTATTCAACATAGGCTGTGAACTAAAAATTCACAACGTATCCTGAGATATATTTAGCATATCGCTCGCATAATTTTAGGTTATTGACAACAAATTAATAGGTACTACTTGAACTTTGCAAGAGCCCTGTTTACAGGAGTATCGACGGGAACGGTGTAATTATATTTCATCGTTCAAGTATACAATTTGTAACGGTAGTGTGTTATTAACAAACTGTTATCTGACCGAACTTAAATATGCATAAAGCAAAAATAAATTATTGCACGCAAATTTGCTTACTGAAAAGTTTGTAAAATAAAAAAAATAAAGAAAATATGAATAGTGAGACAATAACATAAATTCATGCAATTTTTTTTAGCTGAGTGCACGGAGAAAAATGAGAACTGTTTTTTTTTTTTTAATTAAGATACTGTTAAAAATGTGACTGAATGATAATTTCCTTCCGTTGAACACGTGTTCAACGCAGGTAGCTTTTTCCGAATAAATGTAATGAACGAGATGTGAACATATTATTATTTTGAAGAACACGTGTTCCGCATAACATTTTCGTGCTTTACGTAGATTGTTATAAAATTTGTCATATTATTCGTTTTAGGTATCTAGTCCCGTTTTTAAAAGGATAACGAATTTGCCAAGATTTTTAATAAATTAGCAATATTTCATATCAGTAAGTTTTTTCCGTGTATCACAAATAATGACAAAAGCTCCCTATGAATGAATAATTATTATAGATAAGTATGTATTTTTTTATTTCCTTACTAATGTTGAATTTAATAAAAATATTCCCTACTTTTAAAAGTTTCTCAAAATATTATTTTTATTCGAGTGGCAATGTAAATATTATGTTCTGTGAGGAAAGACGTCTTCAATGACCTAGGAATAAGAACAATAATAATAATATTCACATAAGAAAAGAATTATCTCTCCATGGGGAATTCAGCATCCCGGAGTTTGGTATAATAAAAGTATTCAAATGGAAAGTGATCTTACCGGCCTTAGATTTTACTATGGGAATAATTGTAGCGGGTGAACGTAGATGTACGGAATAGGTCCAGAATAGCACTCAAGAATACATAAAGCGTTTTCTAATGAGATTGTTACAATGGAAAATATTCAGCGTTATTTTTCACCTCAACATTGACTCTGCCTGCGCGAAGGTAACTGAATAAATGGAAATAATTTGCAATTTAAATGAATTTAAAACAGAAACGGTGGTTTAAATTCATGTTTTCATTTGTTTCGAACACATTTTGTTTTCTAACTCCCATCAGGAGGTAGAACGGAATTAAGAAGGAATCTAATAAAGGAGGAACTCGATAGGTTTAATAAAAACCGAGGAAGATTTTTAGAACTCTATATCGGCCTCAGAAAGCAATCTGTTTATTCCCAAGGTTAATACGGCAATCCCGAGATCTAGCTACGGGAATAAAAATATTCAATCATTTAAATAGGCAACAACCCCGCCACTATATATTATTCTCCCCGTTGGTCGGTAGATTAGGCGGAGGCAACCAAACCAGACGATGATTTAAAATTCAAATTCGATCCATATACATCGGGCTTTTTACCGGCAAGCTGGTAGCTGCTAGCTGCTATCTGCTCAGATCTTACTGCCTGAGCTAAACAAATTGATGAGAAAGGTTTTATGCCAACTCTTAATGATTGGCCCATGAATCATTTGATAAAGTTTTTAAATCGCTCCATCAGCACGCGAGACGCCTGTTTGGTTTACAGCGCTTTTGCGTAGCTATTAGGTATTACTTAAGTATTACATGGGTATTAGGTATTATATAGCTATTACGAATCTCGTAGGATTTATTGCATTTATTACTGCCGGTATTCTTGCTCGACTGAAGTCAAATAAATTATTTCAAGGCACGCGTCAAAGTCTGTTAAACATGTTAATACTAGTGCTAAGTGGTATCTGTATACTTTCTACAAGAAAGGGAATAGAAAAAATAAACTACACATTTATGTATTTATTTATTTATACAAACCTAAGGCTTTTACATGCAGATACATTTTTAATTAAAGGTAAGTTGTACAAAAGAGTATAATAAATATACCCAAGTACTCGTAGATACATAATAAGAACAAGAGTATAAAATAAGCGAATAGGTACAATATAGTGCGCATTTATGGCGTAAAAAGTAAATGGTAGATTTCAATTTTGAATTTTAAAAGCGGTTTTGGGTACCGCCGCCAGGAAAACCATTTATTGGATAACCAACACATCTGCCATAGGTCACCCCTAAGTGCTTTGCTACGTTTGTTGATTTAGCAGTGGTACCCGGTTCATCGGGTGAGGTATGTTCAGGATGTGACTACCCACCGCTGCGTGGCATGCCAAGACGGGACAGGCTGGTTTTGGGAGACCTTTCGACCACTCCAACTGGTATCTCGACCCATCGCCTTGCGCCGCAGTGGAAGGGATATATTCATATATATTCATGGACACACTGACCCCTAGATTCCTACCCAACCTTCACACCTTTTACCTTCTCAAAACTTCCTTTCCTTAAAAAAAACACACTGCACACAGCACCCCAAAAGATGACATTAGCTCTGAGAAATAAATATTAAAAAAAATTATTAATCGATAGTTGTACAAAAGGATTAAAACAAAAATGTATACGATTTACATAACCACAACAAAAATAACCATAAATAAAAGTATAAAAAAGAAGAAGGTACAATGTAAATTAATACTCCGCAGTTATGGATAGTAGGTTTACTATAGTATTAATTAATAATTTTACTATGAATATTTTTTTAAATAATGCACATACATAATTGCAAAACGTGTCTATAATACAGTTACCTTTATTACGCCCGATTGGTTGTTTTACAGAACAGCAAATAAATACATTTTAAGTTGCGCATGAAAAAAGTAATCTAAAAAAACTGTTTTTTTAATTAGGACACTGTGCTGCAATGGTGAACATCAATTGAACAATACTTATTACCAAGTCTGTGCAGCTTTTGAATAGGAGAATTTACCAAATAATTATTTGCAGACGTAGGAACATCTGTCTGAAAATCCATCTGGCTGTCAAGTATCAGATTTTAAGAGAAATAATAAATTGCTGATAGTGCGCTTTTTTATACATCGGTTAGGTTGAGTAAGTTCATAAAAAAGCATAATTAAGATCTTCGATTGGAATACATCAACAAATCATAGATCATAATTAATAAATCTCACAATTATAATATATGCTTTTCTCCCTAATTTTTTAGTTAGAGAATCTTATAAAATGGGACCCAGATTGTCCTCTTTTTTGTTTATACTTACACCAATTACATCACATTGATAAAATAGTTGGTGCAAATAATATTGTTTCATGTTATGTTAACCTATTATGTATGTACCTCTTGATACTATTTCCTAGTGAGACAGACTTTGAAAAATCAATTATAAATATATTTTATAATGATTGATAAACATAATTATAATTGATATGTTGAGTTATAGAGGAAAAATGAATAATTTTAAAGTTCTTATTTGGTTGTATTTTTATGTGTATAAACGTTGTGAAGAATATAATATGTAAGTTATTCCAAGCTTTAAATTTTAGAGTGAAGATTGCCCTGATGACAGCCAACCTCTGATAAGAGAGAGCACTGGAAGAGGTGAGGCCAGGAATTTGCCCACACTTCATTCATCGGTCTATTTGGACTAGAAGATCATGATACTTTTTCGGTTTTCGATAGTTGTCTCTCACAAAGATAGAGAATTAAATATAGGTACTGTAACAACACAAACCATAATTTTTGTCTAATAGTGTTCGGTGTTTTATAATTACCACCTAATAATTTTATATGTGATATGATATTAGGTACCCCCACCGCCGGTACAAGCCTACTAGAGTTCGTAAAACACTCTTGTCCAGGCCGTCGCCTAGTGACAGAGCGCGCCCCTACACCATACAAGGAGAATATCCATCAAGTCACCGTAGTACAAGCGCTAAATATGTGTTCAATTTTATTTTATATTCAATCTCATATCATGAAATTTATCTAGATGTCTGCTTTACATGGCAAACATCAACGATCTGTTCTGCTGAAATAAATAAACAGTATTATAATGAAGCTGAGCTGGTGTATATTGGTGTTTATGTGCATATTTATTATCTATCTCACATAGACATATGAATATTAGTAGACCTGCCCTAAGTGATTAAAAGCGTATTATCCCCACTCCCCATACCGGTTCCATTGAGCCGGCTGGGCTCGCATATGGCCTCAAGTGAAATTTGAAAACGTGACGTCATCATTCTTGTGCGAACTATGGTCGAGGCATCATCGGTTCATTTTACGAAATAACACGGCAAAATGTTGACTTGTACTATGAAAACTTGTAAAAATAGATGTGAAAAAGAGAATAAACCCAATTGTCGTATTACATTCCATATAAAAGCATTATTTTACTTTATTTTAAGCATATTCACATCGTATAATATGAATCAGTTGTTACTATCACATCGAGAAACGTCTGGACGCGAAACACAAAGCTGGTTGGTTGCTGGGAAGTAAATTATGAACATTTATAAAAGTGTCTTAACTAAATACTTAAACGAAATATTCGACTCTGAAAATGAACCGAATTTTTTTGTCGAATTTGGACTTCGCAAATTTGTTCATAACGTGGCGAGTAATTTGCGCTCCCATGTAAAAATGTCTATTCATTCCAAAGCAGATTTTACTTTTAAGAAGTAAATGGTGATATTATATTGCGAGATGCCTATTTACTGTCAGATTGATTTATTGACGAATCACAGTCAGCTTCACTCCCTTCGTTCTTCAACAGTTGATTTTACCCCTCGCCTTTATCTTCTCGTCTATTAATTCCTATGTCTGTGCTATCTCACAAACAGCCATATGATAGCTAGACACACTAGTTGTCACATTTATTACGTAAAAATACATCCCGACCCTTTATGTGACGTCCTTGTATTTTTGTCGATTAAAACATCATTAGTCGGAGAGTCTTCACAAAATTTTAATTATCACTCCACACCGCGCTGACAGCGGAACTAAACGGAAAACAACACGTTTCTCAGTCGACATTTCTCAGAAATTACTGAAACCGTATCCATCCACGCGAAATCGCTTCTCGCAACTAATGCTAAAACTAGACATAGAATGAAAAGAAGAAAATAAAATTTATTAATTATTGGAGTGTCTTACTTGAACCATCGTTGAATCTAAAACAATGACCAGTTTAGTTCCGAGGACGATTCCGACACCGGCGGTAGAGGCATTGAATTTAGTTGTTTTATTACGTCGCGGTCGCGTCGATTAGTGTTTGGCAAGAGATCATCAGAAAAGAAACGTTCTTGCCTGAAATGGCTATTGCCGAGGTCTGTCGCTGGTTTGGAGAGTCGGGTACTCCCCACCTTTCTATACCCCATTTAACAAAGTGCCTTAATTTGGGAGTTCAATAGTTAATCTGGCTCCAAAAAGTTTGAATTCTTGTGACGGTAGTTACAAATTAATGGTGGTAAATAAACTAGCGCAGACCCGAGGAAAATCATTATTATTGTAGGATCTGCGAATGTCATCGCCTTTCCAAAACAAATATTGTCAATTCTCTTTATGATACAATTTTATTTTTTGTTAACAAAAGAAATATCAAATAAATCTAATAATATATTAATGTAAGGTCCTCTGCGTGTTAAGTCGTATCTTCTCTAAGGTTAGACATTTTAACAAAAGTGTGTATATCTGAACTGACCTTCCATGTAAATCTGTTAATATTTTAAATAAAACAAATGTACATTTGGAATTGGGATTTTTTTTATTTATTTTTTGTTAATAAAAATAAAAACAATTCAGTATATTTACGTAGGTGCCTACTTTACGGTAACTAAGTTCTTCTTCGAATGACAAAATTTAAATATTGGTATACAGTTAAATGCAATGACACCCCCAAATTTTCTTTTAAGTCTAACATCATCTGTCTGTTTCTCTTAAGATCCCTGGATTGTTGTTCGGGGTTGCAAATTGGCACGAAGAAGATTACCCTGATTGAAAAACTAAACTTCAATTCTGAAAAATGTATCGCTAAGCTACTGAGAGCCAGAAAATGGAGGAGTAAAATCAGACAGTGAATTTAAAATCAAGTTATTTTATTTTTAATCTGTATTCTGTTAATATCAAAAAGGTTAACATGGAGAATATCAATTCCTGTGAAGTCTACATATTATTTCAGTGTGTTGACTCCAGTCGGATCGCATTGTATTGAATTTCAGTGTTCTGAAAGCTTTTACAGTAATGGTTATCGTTAATTCTAGAATGGCACTGATTCCGCTCTTCAACCCTTCTGTAGATATACGGATAAATATTAGTACGGGTTCGGCTAACACGTCTAATTGCATATACAATTATACAGATTGAGGGTGTTAGTTGTTCCAGCAGTATGGAAATGAGCTGCGGTAATTTAAATGAACACACTATAATACGTCTTAATTCAGAAAACGTTATAATGATACTGGCTTTACTACCCGGCTTTGCCAGAGTTTCAACAATGCTTGTGAGCAACTTTAATTCCAGAAATACATATATATATATATTCGTCTTCACGACTCGCTCACCTTTCGATAGTTTTATTTCATTTGGTTTTACGCCCAGTCGGGCTTTTACATGGGTTTTAAAAACAGAATATACCTGGTGAGCTATCGAAAATAACACAAAAAGAAATTAAAGCATGATATAACAGTAAACTGATAAACTAAAAAAAACAATATAAGTAAAAAATGTAACAGTAGCATAAAATAATATAGAAACTAGAACAATACCAAATATAATACAAATCACTTAAAAGTTTTATCTGCTTTAAGCGTTAAACGGACGAATCAGAGCAGTGAAAAGTCGGAAATATTTTTTGTCAGGAAGTGATAAAAATAAAACTAGGTTAGGTGTTTAGATATGCAATAATTTTTTCAATACCTTTAAAGACCATTTCACTTTTCAAGAGTTCTGATTTGTCATATAACCGTTTTGAACGTGAAAAATTTCAGTTTTTTTTAAATGTGAATGCCACACAAGAGACCCGGTAAAATTCAGTGAGACTGTGTTATCCCCGATTTGGAGTTTATTGGAATATTATGAGTATAACGGAAATGGGAGAGGAGTGAGATGGGGAAGGGAACGGTTGAGAAGTAGGTACTTGGCTTTTTAGAGCTGGCCACTGTGGTGTTTCAGCAGTAGGTCTACTGAGAGTACCTATTTACCATTCCGTGCATAATATAGATCACTCTAACCCCATTATTAATAAAAGTATTTTAAATTTTAAACAACCATTTACCCCATGAATGGTGGTTTATCAGTTGTGTTAAATGTAAACATGTATTATTAGTAAGGGCCTGTACGTGGAAATTGCAATACGAGACGTTAATAATAGTTACCTCAAAGCTCTCTGTTCCCTGTTCCAGAGATTTTTCTCCTTAAAACATCAACTAATTCAAGTTTTAGAATGGAAATTAAAAATGTAAGAAATTAAACATTGCATAAAATAAGTATTTTGAAGAAAATTCGTCATTGTCTCCATAAATGAGACATTCATAAAATACTTTGTTCCGCGTTTACCGCTCAGTGCTTAGCGCGGTAGTAATAATGCTGAGCGTACAATTTATAAAGTGTCACTTGTGCGCAAGGCAGCCGCTTATTGAAAACCTTAAAACAGGTCTTAAAAGCTATGAAGTCGCACCGCATCCGTCGGTTTATGGTTTTTTACCGGCAGTTTTACGGTCAGCGGTCCCCTTGTTGCAAGGCCGGCTCGGATTACGGCAGACAATGGCGCGCACAGACGGGCTCACACCTCCGAGTACCTACTGTACTATTATGGTCCTGCCGGCCGCTAAGAGCTCCGTTTTGTCCTCTCTTTCTGTAAAGTAGGTTTTTTATTATGAGACAGAGTTTGAGGTTAGAATGTGTCTACCGGCAGTATGATCTTGCCACCGAGAGCTCCGTTGTAGCATCTACTGTATTGGACCTATTGTACTCCGTGCTTGTAAGGCAAGTGTCTTTAGAATGTAACACCTTGAACCACGTATTACATGCGTACTTCCTCGTAGTTGATAATCAGAACTCATCACCTGAGACATGGTGAAAGATTTATTGGGTTCCTTTTACAGATATTTAAAAAAATAATTGTTGCATTAAAAATATTTGAAATCTTAAATTATATTCTTATCGGGTTAAATGTTTTTCTATTTCGATGTTATTTGCCAAAAAAATTAAGATTTCATGAACAGCCGATTAGAGGGAATTACACTTTATTTTTTTTTAGCAATACAACATCTAACTAACTAACAAATTAACCATTAGGCCGTTTTTTTTCCGCAGGGGTAGGCAGTGGGGAGGAACCGCCTAACAGCTCTGAATGAAACGTCGTTCAGTGCAAGAGCGTCGTCCCGTCTTCCCACGCTTGCTACCCAAGGGTCGGTTTTACCCCCCAGGCGCGCCAAACGACGGTTTACATAAAAAAATATTCGGATCTAGTGCATATTATACCACTATTTTGTCCTTATTTTCGGTAAATTGATTGATGCAAATAACTGCATTTTTTTGTTTGTTTTATTTCAAAGTTATGATCTTACGAAGTATTATTAGAAAATTAGCAAAAATTCTCGCGAAGGCTAGGTTAGGCTATATGTATAGGTAGTGTATAGTGTATAATAGGTACTGTGTGGTATGATTCACGTGGGGCGGCAAATCGCTAGACGTATTACGTCAATTAAAGTTGTGTCACCTGTTAGCACGGGAATTTATCCGCCAAGGTGAGTGTCATACAGCGTAGCATCTCTGATAACTCAAACGTTTAAGGTATGGGAAAATTACAGCAATCTTATTAAGACATTAATGATATAAATAAAAATAAAATAAATGTGCAGTGAAAAAATGGCTTTACTTAAATATCTCAAAATGTCAAATAGTCAGATTTTCTCAAATGAAAAATCCAGTATTCTTCAATTACAATATTGATAAGAATGCTCTTGACACATAAAACGATTTAAAGACTTAGGTTTCATTTTTAAATTAAATCTTTCATTTTTTAACCACCTAACGAAAATCCCTAACAAGGAGGACTATTGAGGTTTATAACTAGGTTAAATAGAAATATAAATAATTTTAAGTGTTTTAAACAGTTATATTTTACCTTCCTTAGAAGTCAACATGAATACAATTCTTCCGTCGGGAACCGGCATTACAATATTCATGTAAAAGGTATTGAAAGAATACAAAACAAATTCTTATGTTTTCCATGCTTTAAAATGGGTATTCCGGCAATTTCGTTGAATTAAATTAATTGCACTGACTTTAAAATTAAAATGCTAAAGAATGGATTTAATAGTCCAGAATTGTTTGCATTGATAAGCTTTCGGATTCCACTACGTTATGCTAGAAGTCAGGATTTATTTCAGTGCAGAAATTCTGGTACTAACTACCATATCCATTCCTCATTGCCTACAATACTTATGGGGGGAAATAATTATACCGAGTCAGTGGAAATCTCCGAATCGTACTATTCATATGTAAAAGCCCCTAAAAAAGGTATTAAAATAATTATATAGATTGTGCCATAAAAAGTTTTTTGTTTAATTATTGAAGAATGTATAAATGATGAGGCGCAAAAAATCGTGTTTAATTTGTCTCTATGATGCCAAGGGAACGAACAAACAAACAACACACCTAACATAACACCAAACCCAAACTATATAGGTTCCTATGTTTTTAATAATATTGTTACTCCGCAATTACGACTGCCCCGCAGTCAGTGGAACTATGCAATTCCATTTATGGGTATTTCGTTAAGCTGATCAATAGGGGGAAGTGAAGGAGACAGGCAAGAGGAAGGTTGGGAAATACTTGAATATTCAGATTTGGTCACTAAATACCACTAAACAGTTTAGTACGAGTATTTTCTACCCGATAAGAAAAAAAAATGTTTGAATGACTCACTTCAAGTTCAGTAAATAGTTTAATTATTACCATGGTTGGAAATCACTATTCCGAATTGAAATGATGAATGTTGGAAATGGCTTTAACTATGTTTAGATACCAATCTGAGTATCTGGGTGGGTATCTACCCACTTCCTAATCAAGCTCTTCTCCTCCCTCATTTGGAATTAACATGTAAGGTAAAATAAAGAAATAAATTGCCGAAAATACAATTATTATAACCATTATAATAATTCCGTCGTCAATTTGATTTATGGAGGTCATTTTGTAACATACATATTTATAAAAATACCAAATATAAACCTCACATAAAAATATTTACGACGTAGCCGCATTAGTGAGATAAATTCCAGATGTTCGGATACGCTTAATTCCATCTCTGAAACCGAACAAAAAATACACTTCTGTTTGAAGCGTCTAGGCTAGGCTACCAAATATAGGACCTGTCTAATGATGTATTCTATTTATATTTACAAAATTAGCTGGTGCGCAACACACGAGTTCCATCTGTTAATAAGGCATAAATACCCTAGAATACATTAAATTTATTGTATTATATGTACCTACAAAGCGACGATTATATTTTTTTAAATTTAAAAACAAATAATTGTATTATATGTACCTTTATGATTCTCACTCGAAGATGAAATCAAATTATGCTCATTTCGACTTAGATAGTATTAGACTTAGTAGACAGATAAAACGACAATTTAGGAAAAAATATGTAAAAAAAATTATACCACACAATCCAATTCAATTGCCACGGCAAGTAAAACTATGGCATCTCTAAATTGGGAAGTTCTGATCTTGATAGTGGATTGAGGTGGTGATAAGTTTAGGTAGATGATGGTTTGGAAAAAATTTCGTAAGAATATTTTCTGAATTGGTTGGTTCTATTATATTTTATAAGTTATATTCAAGTAAGTGGCAATATGGAAGTTTTTTCTTAGTTTTCGCCTATTTTTTTGTTCGTTATATTCAGCTAAAGCATTTATTCTATTTAAATAAGCAGGTTGAAAATTTATTAAGGCAAGCGATTCGTCACTGACGAAGTATATTGACTTCTTTGATTCATGAATGAATTGGGTATTAAATAATACAAAGAAGTTTTACATAATCAGACGACTTTTACAGATGTAAAGATGAGCTAATAATTTATCCATCTTTTAGAAATTGATTTTACCTAATCTGTTATTGAAATAACTGATTACAAAGTTAATCTGTAGAAAATCGAGGATGAATATTCATTTGCTAGGCTGAAAATAAACCATCACTTCATTATTTAAATTTTACGTCTACTGTATTAAACATTCAACATGAATTTGGATAATCAAAAATAGTAGGTACATAATTTGATTAGGACTTAAAATATAAATACATCTCAAATAAAGAAATAAAAACTATTTTTAATAATTATTATTAGATAGGCACCTAAAAAAATCTAGCAGATTTATTTCAGATACAGCAGCAACACTATATCTAAAAAACTTTTAAAATGAAAAGATTAAAACGCAATCCACAAAAACCCCAATTGGAATTGGGGATGTATCGAAAACATTCAATTGATTTAATTAAATCATATTGTATTTATCATAGAATACATTTTCTACAAATATCCAACACAAAGTTTGAATACACTAATCAAAAAATGTTCAGAATTATTCGTGTCACCAACCCAATACGCCGGATCGTGACGCGAGGGGGAACAGTGCAGTAGGTATGTGCAACTTTACTGCAGTTAGAGTTAGAGTATTGACATCATCGATTTTAAATTCTTCCATTTCAAAGGCACAGATATGTCTATAAAACCGAACCTTATAAACGAATTGAGAAAATATGGAATCCTTTTGTGGTGACTGCCGGCAGACATGCGGGACCATTGTGAGTAGACGAGACGATTGAACCTGTGAACTGTGAACCTTTCATATTCTGTGAACCGCTCTGATTGCTGTAAGATGAGAACAAACAATCTTTGATCATCATATTTGAAAAGCTTAGTTCAATGGGTCCGACAAATTGGATTCATCAGCCTTGTTAACGATTTGGAATCAATACGCTGAGATAATACGTTTTTATTGATTTGCATGGTCAACTGTTTTAGTATAAAACATGATTGCTAAACTCATTTGCATATTTGCATTGGATACGTAAAAAAATATATCTGATGGCTAATCTTTTATTGCATATTTTATGTATATTTGCATTGGGGACGTAAAAAATATATATGTGATGGATAAACTTTTAATGCATATTTTATGTATATTTGCATTGGGGACGTAAAAAATATATATGTGATGGATAAACTTTCATTGAATATTTTATGTAAATTTGCATTGGGGACGTAAAAAATACATATGTGATGGATAAACTTTTATTGCATATTTTATGTATATTTGCATTGGGGACGTAAAAAATACATCTGTGATGGATAAACTTTTATTGCATATTTTATGTATATTTGCATTGGGGACGTAAAAAATATATATGTGATGGATAAACTTTTATTGCATATTTTATGTATATTTGCATTGAGGACGTAAAAAATATATATGTGATGGATAAACTTTTAATGCATATTTTATGTATATTTGCATTGGGGACGTAAAAAATATATATGTGATGGATAAACTTTCATTGCATATTTTATGTAAATTTGCATTGGGGACGTAAAAAATACATATGTGATGGATAAACTTTTATTGCATATTTTATGTATATTTGCATTGGGGACGTAAAAAATATATATGTGATGGATAAACTTTTATTGCATATTTTGTGTAAATTTGCATTGGGGACGTAAAAAATACATATGTGATGGATAAACTTCTATTGAATATTTTTTGTATATTTGCATTGGGGACGTAAAAAATATATACTCTTGCTAAACTCGTTTGCATTTTTTTTTTTTATAAATATTATTGCTGAACTAATTTACAGTTTATCAGCTAACAATTTAAAAAAAATTCTTGTTGATATTATTTTCTTTATTTTATACTTTGAAATTTATTGAAAATTTAAGCCACAGTAAAAAATAATATGAAAATAACTCAATTTATATTATGTACTCATGTTGTAAACTTTTTTAAATTTATGTTTTAACCATTAAAATCAATTCCATGGGGTTAGCAATGAAATTATATAAGCCATGAACAGTCAATTGTTTATACCTTTGATTTATGTGTTATGTTCTAAATATTAAATTAGTCCACAACAAATAAGCGGAACAAACTGACAAAACTCTCATAATTTCACGATAGAATTTGACCAACAAAAACATAAAAAAAATAATTTGTTCCAATGATTTCTATTTACTATGTTTTTTTTTATATGTAAATACCTTAGTACCGGTAGATATTATTTTTACCATTCTAACAATTAAGTAGGAATTTACAGTGACAAAAACAAATCCTAATATTCCTAATATGGATACATATTTACTTATTGTTTTTTTCATTTATTTAATTGAAGTTATAAACCACAACCTCTGTGAAAAAATCTGTTATGTTCGGGACTAATCCGGCTCTTTCTTACGATTAGCAGTAAAAAAATCAATTTAGAATATATACTAAAACACAATGACTGTCCTATTTTGATTCAGGCTTCATTCTGGCATAATACTGCCAAAACATTAAAGAAAAACATCAATGACAATCACCATTGATGACGTAAAAACAATGGAAAGGTCCATTCAGAGTCAATTAAAACCGTAGCTCATAAAACAATTCAATCTGTTGTTTTCAAACAAATAACAGACTGAATTAAAGAATTTTATTCAATTTCAGATATATTACATAATAAAATAAATAAAAGCATGCAGATAAAAATAAAAGAATGTCCAGGGCCTTGATTCTCGACGATGCCGTTCCACTCCAACAACGAGTGCTTCGACCCACTCGTTGTTAGAGTGGAATGACTTTTTACGTTTGGCATATGTAAGTATGTAACTTTGACGAGATTCAAAAATAAGAACGTCGACCAATGTATGTACTTTCTATGGCGATTGCGAGAGGCCTGGTTTGGAGAATCGATACCCATATATTCAACTATTATTTTGAAGTTGTTGTTTTTAAAGCCGAACAGTTAGTTAAAAATTGTGAAAGCATGTGTACAGATTGCAAGGTTTATTCCAAAATCTTATTTGTCGACAGTTTTTTTTTTCAACAAATAATATTGTATTTATTTATTTATTATATTTATTCCCACACAGATTAATTCTAATGTTAGAGCTTGTTTCGTGTATACTTGTCATTTGCATAGTAGAGCTGATGACATTTATCATTAAACTATTTCAAATTGAGCAGAAAATGATTAATTTTAGTTTCCAATATTGATTCTTCAGTAAAAAATCTCTGGGAAAAAATTAAAGACATCATAAAAAGGGTGGCATCAAGAAACACACCGATGCGCAACAAAAAGCTGAATCGTGTCGCGACAGCAACGCTTCAGTCGTTCTCCCCTGAAACACCTAATGGTGATATGAAACAAAACCTTCCTTACTACAAATTTAAACAAAAATCTAGCAAAGCTTCTCCGCAAATCTCAAGAATCTCCAATTTAATTTGTAAAGAAATACCTACGTATTACGCAACAAAAATCTTTTCATTTTAGCCTTCAAAGACTTTTTAGTTTCAATATCAGGCAAGTAACATTCATCAGCCTTCTTGTGCGAAAGAAAAGAATTTCCTGAAATCTAAAATGTTTACAGTTTCATGAGAAACTATAATGCTTAATTAATTCAAGAACGGAGGTAAAATATGTTGTTCAAAATATATTCAGGACCCAAAGAGAACAAATATATCAAATAACGAAGGAAACAGCAAGGAATTCTGAAAAAAAAATCAGGCGAATCACCATAACTCAGAGGTTGACCGACGGACAAAGCTCGTGCGCTATAATCTGCAGATCTGGTAGGGTTTGAATTAGTGGAATCAGGAATGGTGTAGTAGCTGACCACCCTGACGATTGAAACTACCACCCCAACTACAACCCAACGTCCCTTATATTATATTCCACAACAGCCTGCTCCACTAACAACTGGCAAACTACCCTACCTGCTCTTTACTGTGTGCCGCAGCAATCACCAACCGGTGTTCCAATCAACAATAATTATTGTAAGTTGAGTGAGAGATGATGGATTATGTCAATAATGAGCTAAAAATCCATTATTGTAGGACAAAGCGAATCTTTCTCGTGATCTGAAATATTCGCTCAAACTTCTCATCTTTCCCACCTACTTTTAGGACCAATAATAGTAATAATTGGATAAATATATAGTGCCATTTTAATATAAAGGTGAAAAATCATCTTAAAGGTGCTGAACAAATAACTTAGTAGGATTTATTTAATTATGTACAAACAGACACATTCCTTACAATATCTTCAGATAAACACAGTTAGAAATTTTAAGTTGCTGTTTTATTGAAGTGAAACTTCTTTAGGCGCGTAATGGATTTTCGGGGACGGAGTAAAACCGAGTCAGGATCGACACGAAAATGCGGGTACCCCCACCACCGCTCACCGTTCACTGTCCCTCTCTCACCATATGCGCTTGTTGAGGTGGGGGAGCCGCTCACGAACGTTCTCTCTCTTCTCTTCTTTCCTCTCTCTCAGACACCAGCGAACTGCGCCACGCCAAGCATCAGCTGCTTGGTTAGTATACTGCGTCGTGAGTGTAATACGAGTGAAATACGTAATTGATTGTGGTTCATACGGTTTGGTACAGAATTTCAGTGTTAAAAATGAGTAGTGACGAGATAGAGGATAATTAATTATATTTTTAACAATCGATGCAGTTTTTGCACGATTCATTAAGGATTTAAGTGCTCATGTATATATCTCGCACTTTAGTTACCATAACCCAATTATCACGACATTAGGAAATGATATTCATGAAATTGACAATGAAAATGGCACATGATTGGTAAATTGTCATTGTAATTTCTTTGTAATTTTTAATTGTAATATTGTTATTTATGTAATATTGTATACTTGTGAATAAATTGAAAATTTTTGGAACTATACATTAATCGAACGTCATTCATCTATAAGAAAATATTAGAAAAAGCAAATCCATGCTTCGTCGTTGAATTATTTAACCTCTAATTTTCAAACTAACCTAAGAGAGAAAATAGAGATGATGAAATGAAAATAGAGAGAGAGGAATACTAGAAGTTTCACTTCTGTCTTGCGTAGGCTTGACACACCCACTTTTTATTCCTTAATTACTATTGATATTACATTTATTAGATTAGTGGCAAGTTTTTAAGTACTAATATTTGTGTTGTTTAATTTTAAGACTGGGGTTTTTTTTTAATGAAATCATCTTAAAAAGCTTGAAAACTCTACATAGATTTAAATAGAAAATAACCAATAATTATTATTTACAATGTTGCGGACTGTGATAATAAGATGATAAGTCTTTCTTCAGCTTACATTGGTTAATAGGAAGTTACCTAATATCGGTCTGAAAAAATCATTTTTTTACTGGATTTTGGCACAAAACATGGGGGAATATAATTTAAAAATGTCATGTGATAATTTATTACGGGCGACTATTAAAGTTTAATTCTTTTCTAAATTTTTTTTTATTTTTTCCATATTTTCTCCAGTATGTTAAATAAAATGTATGTATGTTAAATTAAAAATTTTATAATATAAATGAATACAATACAATTTTTTTGATTCCCTAAATTTTGATATAACGTATCAATTAATAAATTTGATTTAATGATTAGTTTCTTGGAACAGGCACTGCCTGGTTATAAACTAATGTTGACTTTGCCATAATATATTTACGACTGAATTGCAACTTATCCTCGGCGTAGCTTGTAAATATTATCATATTTTTTCATATCCTAGTTCTTATATCCAATATCCATGTATACATTATTTGGCCCAATTCTGTCCAAAAACTTTTAATTTTCCATATCGAATATACAATCATAAATAATAATAAAAATATAAGGAACCTCCTACAATATACATTCTTACCAACAGTCATTTTACAAAGATGTTTTCTTACTAATGATTTGCATTTGAAATAGCCGGTTAATGTTTGATTTATGTTACCCGGACATTAAAGGTTTTAATTATTCATTAATCAAACAAAAGCTGATATAGGTTGACAACCGAAATATCATGATGGTTGATTTCCCCTGGCGTACACTTGTACTCCCTTTATCCGAGGGTGAGAGGTTAGTTACAAGTCACGCCTGACGAATTGTTCATAATTTATTACGTTTTTGAACTAATTTTGTTTTGTTTCATATTGTCCCTAGTGACGTTTTTCAAATGAAATCTCTTCCGACACATTTAACGGTTGTGACAAATCGAGAAGTTATTTCACTGATTGTTTGGGAGATTTCGGACTACTTTAGACTACGCTTGCTTTTCCATGGTCGAGTTGATTGAATTACACGCACAATAAGTATAATTTATGTCCAGACTGCATACAAGTCTACGCGTTTCACATAAGGACCTGTATTGAAATATACACAAGTAAATTAAAATTACTAAAGAATTACATACATTAAAAAAAATAAAGTACGTAGCCATAATATTACGTCTTCGTTTAAGGTATTGACTATGTACTTTGACGAGAAAAATATATTTTAAGTATCACCCTGGTAAAAGACGACCAATCAGAATACTAAAAAATGGTATTGAAAACTTATTTTTCCTCTTCTTTTTCCTTTTCTTTAATAATAATAATAGTAAATATATAACAATAATATAATATAATAATATATAAAGCATATAATCAAAGATACAAATCAAATTGATGATTTGGGTAGAAAATGTTTGGCTTTTCCGGAAACTATAGAACATATTATATCGGGATGTTCTATATTAGCACCGTCCGAGTATACATTTAGGCACAATCAAGTTTTAAAAATAATTCACCAAAATTTGGTAATTAAACATAACTTGATTGACTGCCGTAATGTAGTACCATATTATGAATACGAACCAAATTCATTTTTAGAAAACGAATTTTATAAAATGTATTATGATAAAACTATACTAACAGACCGAGCGATTAGTCATAATAGACCCGATATAGTTTTACATGACAAAATTAAAAAAATAACTTATATCATTGATGTCGCTATTCCAAATTCCTGTAATATTCAAAAATCTGTTAGTGAAAAAATAAGAAAATACACAGATTTAGGAAATGAAATAAAAAGAATTTGGCATTCTCAGACTATAAAAATATTACCATTCGTTATTTCGGCTACTGGCACTATACCTAGCTCTCTAATTAAAAATTTAGGCGTATTAGATCTATCAAAAAAATTATATATAAAGATGCAAAAGTCGGTCACTTTGAATACATGTAGGATAACAAAAGATTTTTTTAATATTTATGTTGAGGGATCAGTAGGATATATAGGCCCTCTTAGAAGTTCTACCGAGCCGAACCCTCTGATATGAAAATATCTGGAGTCGGTGAATTATTTTCCCATTTGATCTCTGGTGAGTTGACGTGTTGTTCTTGTATTGTTTTGTATTTATTTTGCTTATATAATGCACTTACAAAATGTTGATTGACCAGATGATCATTTGTGGAAAAGTGAGTGGAAGGGTTAAGTTTTTCCTTTGGGGAAGATTTAACTCGGACAACTAAATCGGAAGTTAAAAAAAAATAATAATAATAATTGGATAACTTGAATAGCGCCGTTTTTGAGAAAATTCACCTCAAGGGCTTGTACAATTTATTACGAATTCCAAGTCTCTAATTTTCTTATTTACAAACATACATATTATTTATAAACAGATACATAAAAAATACTTACCTGGCTGGTCACTTCAAATTAACACTTTTATTGAAAAAAAATATGACTTCACAAGCAGAAAACAATGGTTATATTTATTATAAGATTAGTTGCAAGAGTAGAGTTGATATTTCTTTCAAAAGACTGGAGAATTTAATTTTCTTTAGGACTGGATAATTTTAATGGAATGACCTTAAAAAGCTTACAAAGCGTACAAAAAACATTAAATTTTTTTACACATTTAGTTATTTATAATGTCGCAGACTGTGAAGGTGAAATTTTTCTGACTCTAAAGAAATAACTGTCTAAAAATGTAAGTTTTGAGTCAAGCTCTGAACTTTGTCGCGTCTGTTATCATTTTAAAATGATGTGGCAGTCCATTCAAGGCATTAGATCCTGACACTCCGAAAGCACGCTCACCGAAGTATTTGGTATGCGCTTTGGTTCTTTCAACTTTCCGATGGCTAATGACGCTGCTGACCTAAGTTTTCCCAATATTCCATCAGACATTAATATCATTCCTCAAATAAGGTACTATAACCCCACTAGTTCCGATATTAGGATTGTTCTCGAAAGGTCTACCAAAAACGTGGAGCAAATTATTACGCGGCGCGTAAGGTCAGAACAGTGAAAAAAATTGTCTTATCACACGTTTACACGGTCATAAACCATGATCGAGGCCGGCTTTACAACAACAACGTTGAACGATCGTGTGAAAATCTAATTAGTAACACGGTAAGTATCTTGGCTTCACAGAATACAGAAGAACCCAATAAACGTCACGTGAGCGTGTTCCGTGATCCAAAAGTATGACCATTCTTTGCTTAAATTACAAATTAAGAACTGTGATTCACCATCACTATGAAATCATTATGATGTCAGGTAAGTTGAAGAAGGTAAGTGTCAGAGGAGTTGATAAATGGGCTAGAACCAAGAGGTACTAAGTAAGTGCCGATATTGGTTTCAATTCAAATCTACAAGGAACGCATTTTTAGTGATATTCTCTGTGTAGCTTTAATATATCTTTTATTTTATCTGCTTTTACTATTTTACCTTTTCGTTGTATTTGTTTATTTATTTCTACTTTACATTTTACCAAAATACCTAGTGACGTAAAACTTACTAGTTAATAATATTAAGCCCAAAAGGCGTGAGTATATGCCGTGTGTGCAATACATAAGTCATCTGCAAAAAACCGTTCATTTCAAATCAAATTATTCTAACTATTCAAAAAAAACTTTTTTTAAAAACAGGTAAAAAGTTGGTCAAATCATAATGTTAGTAAGTTCTGAATTCCTGGCCGGCATTAACCGTAGTCAACCGCCACGTAGGCAGTTTCATTATTGCGTTTTTAATTAATCAATTACTCCTGACACCACTCCTCCCAATCCCCACTCCCCTCCTCGGCCAGGTCACCAACAATACAACCAACTCCCCCACCCCACCTCCCCTACCACGAGTCACGATCCAAACGACTCTGAGCCTCAAGTGAAAGCACAAAGAGTTAAGCTCGACCCGTTCAAAATCTACCGGACTTTCACGCATCCTAACTTATGCAATCCCAGGATTATTAACATAATTAATGAATATTCTTTGTTTTGTTTTTTTCTTCGAATTAATCAGACATTTTAAACATTATTGATGGTAAAACTTGGAGGTAATGACAAAGTAACGAATGTGCTTTTTTGAAGTGAAACTTCTTTAGGCGCGTAATGGATTTTCGGGGACGGAGTAAAACCGAGTCAGGATCGACACGAAAATGCGGGTACCCCCACCACCGCTCACCGTTCACTGTCCCTCTCTCACCATATGCGCTTGTTGAGGTGGGGGAGCCGCTCACGAACGTTCTCTCTCTTCTCTTCTTTCCTCTCTCTCAGACACCAGCGAACTGCGCCACGCCAAGCATCAGCTGCTTGGTTAGTATACTGCGTCGTGAGTGTAATACGAGTGAAATACGTAATTGATTGTGGTTCATACGGTTTGGTACAGAATTTCAGTGTTAAAAATGAGTAGTGACGAGATAGAGGTGATGAACACATCAGTGGCACAAGAGGAAATATCCCCTGAGAATCACCAAAGAAGAGGAGAGTCTGATTCACACAGTGATGACATTAACATAAGGTAAATATAACCTATAAGAGTTGATAAATATTTCACAATATAGTAGTATTGTTGGAATAGGATTGTTTAATATATTGGCGAGATTATATTAACAGTGAAATATGATGTAGGAATGTCGTTACAATCAATGTAATATTGTTATTTATGTAATATTGTATACTTGTGAATAAATTGAAAATTTTTGGAACTATACATTAATCGAACGTCATTCATCTATAAGAAAATATTAGAAAAAGCAAATCCATGCTTCGTCGTTGAATTATTTAACCTCTAATTTTCAAACTAACCTAAGAGAGAAAATAGAGATGATGAAATGAAAATAGAGAGAGAGGAATACTAGAAGTTTCACTTCTGTCTTGCGTAGGCTTGACACACCCACTTTTTTTTTATATTTCTCCATATAACTTTATGAATACTACAGAAGAAGTCAACGGACAACCGATTTTTTTTTATTTAATTTTGGGAGGTTAAGCCACGTAGGACATAAATCTTAGTCCAGTAACAGTACTGTTCTGTTAGTAGGTACCTACGTCAAAAACCAGAAAATCATAAAAATGTATTAATTATTAGTTGCATTAAAACATACACGATACCAAGCAAGGTCTTTTGCCATTTCCGAACAAATTACTTTCCAAATTGCTCGTAATCTTTCTTCATACGTAAGAACTTAATGTATTATCTAGTTGTATGAATGTGATTGAGGCAAGGAGTGTGTACCAAAACCGAGTTTTATGGCAGTCTGTCCTCTCTGCCTACCCTCAAATTTGTATTATTTAATTTATATATATTCAGCTGCCGAGTTGAATAGATATTAAATTAAATAAAATAAATAAATAAAAATAAAAAATAAATGTAATAAATCATTAAATTGAAGTAATTGTATGAAATTCACTCGATAGAAAAAAATCGCAAAGTATGCTTAAAAAAACACATCTGATTCTATTATTTAACATTCCCTAGGTATGAAAAAAACAAAATTCAGATGTCGAGAGATTTTTGCTCAATGTGTCGTGTTTTAGTTAATATTTTCACAACCGTCGCGTCGCATACGACTATTAATAATAAATTATATTTTTTTATTTATTTGTGCGCTCCATCTGTCATAACACCCTTTGAAACTATCTTCAGTAATCCTCTTCTTCTTTTTGGACGCTTATAACTAAGACTTTAAGTGATCTGTAGAAGATTCCTCAAAATACATTGTGTAGAAATTATTTATTTACTGTGAAAAACAGTGATACAAGTAACATTTGGCAACATTTACAATTAATAACATCCATACGAGTACATTAATATATTAGTTATGATGCAGCCTCGAGTTAAAAATAATAAGTTATCTTCCATTCTAAAACGTGCCGCAAGTATACTAAATACTACCAAATAAAATTTACTTGCGCACCCCGGGTTTCGAAGCAACGACCGGATGATTACTAGTCGATAGTCTTAACCCTCGACCACGGAGGACCACCAGAAATGAAACAGTAAAATTATTAATATGAATTAATTATAAACCTCGATGTGATTTCTACTCGTACCGTGTTTATTCAAAATGTTTAAACCGAAAAACTCGGGTGTGAAGGGGTGAAAATGGCTTATATTCAGTAGCTATTCTCTTGTAAATAAATGTGTTTTGACTTTTCCCATCCAGGGAATCCCTAATCCATCCCTTACTCCGCTCACGGCCGGGCAATTTGCGATTACCCTGGATTTTAATTTATCACATTTTGAATGGCTACGTGTGTTTTGTAATCAAATTTTAACAAAGAGAAATTTCATGGACGATTGCGAGATTTTATTCAGAATAAATGAACATTGTTTAATTTTCCCGTGCTTTATATTTTAAAACGTGGGTTCTTCTATTTATGGATGTTCCTTCTACCATTTTACGCCGGATTAAAGTTCTACATACAAGATAAATTTATTTAAACATATTGCTGCAAATATATTATACTGGAAGGGTCCTATTCCATTCAATCGAATGTTTATTTATTTATTTAAGTTTGTTTCTAGCACGATTGGGTGGATGGTGCAATCCCAGTCGGCCATATTGCATACTTATATACACCTACAGTTATAACATTTCAAGAAAAAATGTTAAAACAATGAAAAGAAAAACATAATAAGTAATCAAAAGTACTAATTTGTGCTACTTTAACCCTGTTTCAATGATCTCTTGAACTCGAACTTTCTTTAAATGTGTCATTTTCAAATTTGGAAATATTTGAAAAATTCAAGCAGTAAAGTAGGTACCTACCTATAATATTTGACGGGAAATTATAACGGTGCTGTACTAATAATAAGAAAAGTCGTAAATAAAGACGTGCTATCAACAAATTAGGGTCACAACTAATCCATTTGATTGTTGTGCAATAATTAATTTGCGTTTTTAACATTAACGATTTGAAATAAACCTATAGCAGACAAAAAAGATGGATATTTTGAATCAACGGATAAAATATTTTATTTGTATCATTGACGAAAAATATAATACTAATAATGGGGCTGACGAATTACGCTATACGCATCATGGCTTGACCTATTTCATCATATAGCTCGACATGCAATCCCAATATGAATGTTTGCCGAGCGATATGCTGAAATAGGCCAAGCCTGAGAATATAGCGTGGTTTGTAACCGGCTTAAATTTAAAAGAAACATGAATCAGAACGAGGCACAGAAAAATAACGGTCACAACTAGGAATAGAACCCATCTCATCTCATCTCATGTCCTACCGGGGCAGGCGTCTTAAACCACTCGACCATTGGCAACTATTTATTGAGCGTCATATTTGTCAACATATATTTTTTATATAGTATTTATGTCCAAAAATGTGATAAATTTTTTTGCATTCAACTAATACGAAACTTTTAATTCCTATGAACAGCGTATTTTCAAAAATTAATTTGGTTATCTAAAACTTATTGGTAGGCCAATCTGGTGTACAATATAACATTGAAAGACTAAAATAAATTGCCCTTACTATGTGAAACAAAACTTAATTTATTTGTTCAGTGGTCTCCTTGAATCATAATATTAATAATGGCGTAGGTGTGTAGATAAAAATAAAGCATCATGTTTTATGAAATAAATAATTAATCAGTTTTATATCCCAAAATAAAATATTATCAAATAATAAGTATTTCAACACAACTCTAATAGAGATGGACCACTCTATTATTCTTATTGAACAACCTGTCAATTTATGAGATAAATTTGTTTTTCCAGGATTCACACTTAATTTTATTAGCTTGTTTTGCGCTATCAAAATAGGGGTTCCTACTTTAAAAAGTGATATGAAGTCATTAAAAACGAGAAAAAAAATAAAGCTAGCCTAACCTACTTAACCCAGTTAATAAAGTTTTTTTTGCATCACTTTCCATGACTTTATATAACATTTTAAAGATGTGATGAATTATCATTTTGATGATTTATCCGTTCACCCAAAATAGGATAGTTCTTTAAAAAACCCAATCAAAAAATATGTGGATAATTTATGACGCCATGGTCATTTTTTGAAAGCTCTGCTGCTCTTTCAGATTATGCTTATGTCTTACAGGGTTCCATGATAACTCGACACAGTGAAAATTCAACGATGTCATTAGAAACGATGAAAAAAATAAAAAATAAACCTAACCTAAACTAATTAACCCAGTTGATAAAGTTTTTGTTTCATCACTTTCCATGACTTTATATAACTTTGTAAAGATGTAATGAATTATCATTGTGAAGATTTATGCGGTCACTGTCTTACAGTATATAAAACGATTGTTAATTTAAATTTATATTAAAAGCTCCAAAAATCAGCTAAATTCAAAAGTGAGCCTCGAGCCAGAACTTTCATGGGAAATGTATTCTATCTTTAACGTGATGTAAAACATATTAAATTATGTTTGTGACCACGAAATATTATGCGGTAGATATAAGTTTAATAAGCATCATAAGCTTTCAACACACGTTAACCGCAACGCGCAAATAATTCATGCCAGCCGCGTGGCGTTTTGATTTATACGTTTCAACACCACGATTAATTTCTCCGGATGTTCTTTACCTGATGTGTTTCTATATCTCAGGAATGTCATATTAGCGTGTTTTCTATTAATGTATATTAGCGGTATACATAAACACATCGAAGAATACAAACAATAATTGTGTTTCTACTCGAGTTAAAAAAAATTGGTTTGCAGTGCGGTATATTTTTGTACAACAGACAAGTAACAAAAATATAATAAAAGTGAACAAAAGGGGTAAATTATTAAACTTAATACATAAAGGAATACGACATGAATGAAGAAACGTTGTTTGCATGTTTGAAAAAGTTGTATGAAGGTTCGAGATATCAAAAGATATGTTGTTAAGCAGCAAATTACCCCGTGTCTTGATGTGCTGAGCCATTATGTATGTTATAATTTGAGATTCATCCCAATGCTAAGAACGATCACGGCTCAGCACCACTAGATAATTGTTTTTAGGTGTGAGATGGTACAGTATATTACTGTCCAAAAACAAAATTAAGGTAACAGAAACATTGAAATTTTAACAATTCAAAAAGAAATTAAACTCTCCGAAATTGGATAATGATTGGATTCGATTGGATTGGATAATGATATATTATTATGATATATTATATATTATATCATACATAAAGATAGTTGCCAATAAAAATGTGCGGTGACAAAAAGAAGACAATGTTAGTGGTTCTTATTCGAAGTATGATACAGTTAAAAATGACCGAGGGGAATAGGGTCCCATTAGCTCAGTTGGTAGAGCACTGTCACGGAAAGACAAGGGTCCTGGGTTCGAGTCCCAGATGTAACCGTTTCCTTTTCTGATTTTTCTGTTTCAGATTTTCGTTTAGAAATCACTAATATTGTCTTCAATATTTAAATATTACAATTTGAGGTTTTACTCAATAAAGTCATTCTGAAAAATAAATAATTTTTTTTTTTATAAATTATACCCTTAATATACGCATACAATCTATACTATCTATAATTAAAAAAACACTTTGGCTTTTGCAATAATACATATACATATATTATAATATTATAATACTTATTGATATAATACTCGTTATTATACTTGTTATAATTATGTTTGTAGGTAATTTGAAGCTTCAATTATGTTTGTAGCTAATTTAAAGATTGAATTATGTTAATTTGTATGTTGAATTACGTTTAAAATTTTTAATGAGAATTTAAATACTGTTCACACACACATCACCTTTCAATCATTATTTTATTTTTGTATATACTAACTCCGCCCATAAACACGAGCTCCCGGAGCTCACCTTATGGAGTAGTAGAATAATTAGGAAAAAATTATATATTTTGCATACTGTTATGATTTGAAACATTGTATTATCGGAATAAATTCGGTTTAGGGGAGTCACTCGAATAACCGAAATTGAACTTGATTTAGACTAATTTAGGGCTGGGGAATCCCAATCTTTAAGAATTAGGTGGGAGTCGGCACTATTAACTGAGTTATTGGGTCAACTCAGTTAATAGTGCCGACCCCCACCTAATTCTTGCAGATTCGGATTCCCCAGCCCTAAATTAGTCCAAATCTAGTTCAATTTCGGTTATTCGAGTGACTCCCCAAAACCGAATTTTACCCGTATTATCTTGTAATAAATAAATAAAAATATTTGCATGGCAGGCATATCGTCGTGCCGTCTCTGGCAGTAGTTGTTCCAGGAGGTACGGACTTTCTATCAAATTATGAATAATTTAGTAAGCTGTACCACTCCTCGAATGTAGACTTCCGTAGTGTGTCTCTAAGCGCAAATCTTCATAATGTACATTCTCATATATGTGTAGAATTACCTTAGAATTTTCTTCTGCATTATTTTGTTCCAATATTTCTGTTTTTTTTATACGGCAGAAGCATGGGTACTCTAGTTTGGACCTTATTGCAGTTGAACATAGAAATCACTATAACAGGGTATCCGGCGGTAAAGTTCATAAACTTCGGGTGTGATTCTACATGATAGTAGAAGTAAAAAAAAATCAATAACTATAATTACAGAACTTAATACAATTTTTAGTGAAGTTGAAAATTTACTTCGATATTTAACGAACTGTCAAATTCTGTGAAACAAATTGCCCAGTTCCAATTTTATAAAATTATGATATATTATATTATATTAATATAAAAGGTGGTTACTTTATTGATTGTCTGAATTTTTTATTAAACTTATCCAATCTTGAAATCCAATATCCATTATCCAAATTATCCAATTTTGAAAATGATATATACTGATGTAAACTCATAGTAAATTTGAGCTTATTGTATAATATGTCACGGGGATAAACAACCAAATTTAATACGTTTGATTTATCTATATTTTATATAAAGAGGATCGTCTCGGCTTGGGTTAGTTTTTTATACATATCTGCAGTTTTATTCTGAAATTGGTGAAATTTAATTTTGCACACTTGACCTTCAAAGCACCAACAAGGTCGCTGTCTACAAGAGATTTCGTAAAACCACCATTTCGCAAAATCGGGGTACGCTGTGAGCCTTAGATACAATAATATCAATGAATCAAAGTACCAAATCATGCTACAGGGATTCAATGTTCTAATGCACCAATGTACGAACGTATCATAGTACATTAATCACGTTCATCTTTATAATATGTGGCAAATAAGTTATCAAAACGTACCCGCTGATGTGTTCAGGTACACGGAGAAAAATAATTATTGTTGATTTATTAAAATCATGATAGCATTCCACTTCCTAACAAACTATTAGTACTTCCTTAATATATCGGTACACGTGTTCATGCAGCTACGTTTATCATTATAATATTATATAATGTCGAATAGCGAACATTTTTGAATTTCATGAACACGTGCTCCCACATCACCATAACGCATTCGTATTTTACTGATAGTTTATTAGGTAATCATTCGTTAAAGGCCTGCAGTTCCGTTTTTAATAGGAATACAAATAATTTGAAGAGATTTTTAATAAATAAGCAATATTTAATATCATATAATAAGTTTTCTCCCTGTACCATTTTATCTATTTAACCTTGGGTGAAGATGGAACGCCTTACTCCAGAATGATAAAAAGGGGAAACAAAATTATTTTCACTCACAGTTCTTGTAGGATTTAAACTTCCCGGTGTACAGGCAAACCTGGAAAAAAAGCTATGCAAGAAGAGACTGATCGAGGCAACCGGAGAACAACAAGAAAGAGACACATGTAGGCGCTTTTTCGATGCAATAGATCTCCGGCCAGTCATTGGAAATAGGGGTGACAATGACGTTGTTATTAAATGGAATAACACGGTTAAAATATTTGTGGTGTAAGATTCTACTTCTCCTCGCGGTTAGTCTAGGTAAATATAAAATCTTAAACGCAGTAAAAGGTGTTTTAATTTTAAAAAAATGTATAAACCAGAAAAGAAATTGGCTACCGTTATTATAGTTCTGTTTGAGAAAGTATTTCCGTTTGTGGTACAGTGCAAATAGTTATAATAGTTAATAATACCATACAGTTTGATAGGATTCATTTTTGCGATTGAGGATTTGTTCACATAATTTATTCCAGTAATTTAGAAGACTATTACACTTATATTTGACGGTAGGAATGCGTAGATAATAGTAAAATAATTTTTTATGTTTTTTTTTACAAACAGTGATAATTTTCACGTACTTTAATGGCGCTTACATTAAAGCCTTTTTTCTAGAAGGCGCATTTAAAATAATGCTTAACTGTGGGTACTTACTCAAAAACGTAAACATTCCATCTCGTTTCACGCACCGCCTCCCCTTCATACAAATTCTAAATTCGTACAACAACGGCTCCATTCTCCACCTTGTCTACCGTAAAAATATACTCTCCTCGGGAGCTCGGAATTAAATCTTAAGCGAGCACGAAACCGATTATGTCAGATGCGCCGTGGGAACTCGGCTTTATTTATTTACACCATCCATACGCCATGCTCCTACGAGCAGAAGTGTGATATCGCCCCCCATTCAACTGAGCGAACGCGGCTTTAAATCACAAATATAAGTTTTACAGAAATGGAGACTTTCGCACAAACATTATTTTTGCTGTACATATTTTATCGATAAATTTTTGAAGCTTTGGTTAAATATCCTAATGTCTGTTGATACAATGGCCTCCGTGGAAAGATGGTTTTCTTTATAAGTGGTTATGGGTTCGATTCTTGGTTACAAAAGCATACGATTAGTTATAAAAACCTATAGATTATTTGTTTGTTTAGATTAGTTACAAGTAGATTTTTGAGGGCCAAAACCTTGTTTTTATATAAAGAAAGACGAACATTCCCGAAATACGAATAACCTGATTGTGTTGTGAAAATTTTGCTTATGTTGTGATGGAGGACATAGCCAGCCGAGGAATTGAATACAAGACGAAAGGGTAGGACCCAAACAGCCATCAACCGGACGGATTATATATCTACAAATAATATGTGTATTTTAGAGAAAATGAAACACATTTCCAGATATAGGTACTTTTAATTTTTTTTTTTCGGATGTTGTGGTGAAAAGGAATTGATTAATCTAGTACTTTATTTTTAAGCACCTGGACCTGGTGAAGTACAAAAGTATTTTTAGATTTTTTTCACTCGAACCTAATCTGCTGCTTATCACGCTTCGAATATATTAACCACCAGTATATGTTATTATGGTTGAGTAATAACCGGATTTAACATATTTCCGTCACATATAAAATAACTTGAACTGCGACAAACACAGTCCGAAAAGTGGAATTTCTTTTCCCCTAAACCCTGTGAACTCCGGTGATTCCCCGAGCAAACATTATTTATTTTCACGCAGGTGAGCTTCCTCGTCCGCGTCGCGTCCTGGCGGGGATCCGTCTTGTTATCTCTCCTTCAAAGGATCAGACGGATGTGGAACAGGATCAGCGCTCACAATCAGGGACGTGTAACGTCTAACGAGTCTTTGAGGCCTCCAACACCTGGCGACGGTGCGAAAATACGCCGAAAGCGAGATAAAAGGTTTTGTTGTTTTTCTCATTAAGATGCTCGGAGGTATATTACGATAAAATAAAGAAGAAGATGTAAGTTTGCAGAAGTTGGGCGCAAAGGAAAATGCTTTCTTGTTGTGAATCAAAACACTTCGTGATATTGTTGGAGGAATGTTTAAGCCGGCGTAATTTGGTAAACACGAAGCGTGGTTAAGTTTGTTGTTTTGTATTATATACGAGTAATAAATTGTAGAGTAGGAAATATCGGCGAACTTTAGTATTTTTCATGGATCGTAAATAAAATGGTTGAATCGTATAATAGCAGGATAATAAAACATCTTACAGTGCTTAAAAAATGTAATACACTATTAATTATTTAATATCTTCATCTAATTAACATAAAAATCTTTGAGTGAGTGCGTTCTATTTGCACTTTGAATGAATTTATCATACAACAATTGGGTGAAACTTTTGACAAATATTATAAGTACTCCTAAGGTTTAATTTTAATCCATGAATTAGACTTTATTCTCTTGAAATGAACCTCTTATGAAATCATTTATTACTTAGTTTATTTCCCGAATTCAAACCCAATTTTTTACTGACCAATTAAATAATATGAAACGAACAACATGTCGTTTTTTTGGACAGAAAAAATCGATAACAAAGTGAATATAAAATGTCAGAAAGACATACTTTGAAATTGTATAAATATGTACTGTAATCGTATAAAATTTCATGAAACTACACTTTAAATTATACAAAATAACATAAAACTAAACTTTAAAATGTATTGAATGCATTTCCCTCTATCTCGTCTACGGATAAGTTCCCACCTCGGAAGAGTCATTATCCCGGCCCGGCCGTACTCCTGTCACTTCCGATCGTGCATTACGAAAACCGAGCAGTCGTATTTGCTTTGTATTTACACAAATCTCACAGGGTATTATCATAAAGCAGGCCGAATCTTCGTATTGACACGTTAGCAGGGTTCAGTAAATACGCCGAAAGCTTCGAATCGCTGAAATAACATCGGTGGACGAGTTCGACATCGTAACAACGACCTCTTCATGTACAAAAAGGATCTTTTTACAATGTTCGATTGTGCTATAGAACTACTCTTGAATGAATCGTCAATTTTAATTATAGCCATTAATGATTTACGTCATTTTATTATAATATAAAACTTTTTAAAACATTTGCGCTGCGGTTGGAGTTGAACTCACAACTTTCTGATTCACAGTTAAATACGTGAAGATTATGCTACTAACGCAATATTTGAAGTTTATAGAAAAATTAATATTGGAAAGTTAGCTCTGGAAGGGTAGATAAATTTTTAGTGTGTAATTTCTAGTTCCATGTATATTTTTAGTGTCAACGTGATTCAAACAAACTTCAAACATATTTTTTCAAGTAACATTAAATTAGACAAGACGTTATAATATTTTTTCCAATGTAAAATCCCTTGAAACTTTTTTATACCGATTTGAAAGAAAACTGAAGTCTTCAATACTTTTTAAATGTTCAATAATGAAAAAGAGAGTTGAAGCTCGGGCAAAGCAGTGAAGGTTAGTAAAACTTAGGACGGGTTGTTTCAGAGAGTTTGAAAAATTCTTCAAATTTCAAAGTTAATTTTGAAGTTCTGTGAAAAGTCTTTTCAAGTTCTGTTATTATTTTAGTTCTGTCAGGTAACTGGTTTATAATGATATAATAACAGAACTTGAATAATACATTCACAGAACTCGCAAATGAACGTTGAAATTTGATGAATTATTCAAATTCTAACAAACAACCCATACTTAGTTAAAATTGTGACAAATAATGTAAAAATACTAAAAATTTTCGGTTAAACAACGGTGAAATCATTTAAGTTAAATAGGTGGTTTTCATGCGAAATGAATAGATGTTTGAATAAAATACTGCATCCCTACACTGTCACCGTCTTTTTCTTCTTATTGGCTATGTCAGCGCGGGCCCATTATCGCAAATCCAAACACACCGTATTTACACTGGCGGACAAGTTTCCGAATAAACCCGACCCTGAACGTGTTGCTCGCATTATTATATTTATTACATTCATAAACATTGACGGCTCATCAATATTTACCGAGAAAGAAAACACAAAATTCAAGGCTGATTGTAAGCCTACTTGTGATTTTAATAAGTTCGTCTCCAATTCAACAGAAAAATCGTTGAAAAAAAGTTTTTCTCTAATTTCTCCGGTCAAATACACAAAACGGAGAGGTTTTTAGATATTTAAAGTAGCTTCTTAAATATTATATACTAGATTTTCTTCCCAGTTTCACCTAGGTCTCAACTATATTATACATTACAAATATAAATGAATTACAAATAAATTATTTACCAGAACGATGTAGGATAGGTAGCACCAAATTACCGCTTCACTAAAATGTTCAATAAAGGAGTTGCTTACCTGAAAAAAAAACAAAAAAAATACGTATTAAAACATGTTTTCATAATATCAAATACACGACTTATATATTTTTTTCACAGTTGAATAAAATTGTATTTAAATTAAGCTCTGTAAATAATAAAATAACGCTAAAAGTGGAACAGTTGCATTGACCCGTAATGTTATGATTATAAAATCTTAGCAAATTGCATGATGCCAGACTCGACGCACGAGTGTTCAGTGAACGCTGGTTTTTTTGCTTTATAACAATTATACTTAAATGTGACAATGAAATACCAATTAGGTATACTTTTTATCAAATCATTTAAACTTATACCCTTAATTACAATCAATACTTTGTTATGTTAATCTAAAAAACCCAATAGACATTATAAGAAGTTTAAAATGTTGGTGAAACTTGTAATCAATCAGTTATTTAGGAGAAAACGAATACTTCGAAAAACCTTGTAATAAATTACACTTGAACAGAAACACTGCACACTCCTACAAATTGTATGTATTGCACACTGTGCACTGTGCAATACGGTATCAATTTAATATTACTGAATGTTAAGCTAAAAAGCTAAAAAAATAATAAAATTATTTCTTATTTGTTGAAATTTAGTTTTTTTCAACAATAACCTCACACATTTAACGTTTTTCACAGTTAAAGGGATGCTGTCTTTTCGAGAACAGGAAGGAGTGAACCTGTGTCTTGAAGAGACACATGTTATAAGAAGGAGGAAACACAGAGGCCAGAATGATTGCTACATGAATTTTCCTAAAAAGAAAGGGGTATTTAATTAGAATAATATTATATAAAAATATGTAAGGAACTTGTTCGCACATTTATTCAGATGGCAACAACAATCAGCAAACTCATGCACAATTCATACCTTAACTAGAAACCAACCTACAGTTAGGTACCAATTTGTTGTAAAACAATGCACGCCACTGTTTTTCAGTATAAAATAAACAAAACGATCGTTCTACGTCAATGACTTAACATAAAGCTGCAAAAGATGAAAAAATAATGTAGGAAATCATATACGACATTTTGAATTTTTGCTCTGTTAGATAACGAGCACTATGAAAAATTCCATAGCATTTACGTTACATAAAACCCTAGAAAAATCATATAGTTTAGAATAAATGGACATAGGGTCGTTTATTATGAAACATTCTACAGCATTGACGTAACAAAAAGCAGCAGAAAAATTAACCGAGTTTTTGCAGCATCCAATTATTTTCTTCGTGGAAAATTTCCCAGAGTAATCAGATAAAATAAAAGAGATTTCCCAACAAAGTTTTAGTCATTGATAATCTCCTTTATCGATAGTTGGTCGAAAGTTTCCGAGAGAGCGGGACGGGACAATGGGGGCATAGTGGGCGGGAAGGAAACAGAATGATAAATCATACTGAAACAGAACGGAATAAATTGACGCAGTCCCTGCTATCAGCACCTAACACATTTGGTACAAAACTAAACTATACTTTTCAGGGGTAGAAAACATTTTATTAAAAACTTTTATTTTTTAATATTAAAAGTTATTGACGAAACTATTATAATTTAACAAAAGCTTAGCGTTCAAAAGTAGATTATATATTCGTAAGTGTATTGTGTCATTGTGTGTATGTTGTTAAAAAGTATACTTTATTTGCTTATAAATGTTACATAGCAAATAAAGCTAGTATTAACCTAAACATAGATCTGCAATGCTTGTTACGTCACATTTGAATACTAAAAACTTACGTCGTAAATACATAAGTACACGCGAACATAGGTACTCCTAGTAAGGGTTCGAAAAACATAACTACTTAACCATTTACATAAAGTTACTGATCACTTTACACTCTACTACTCGTACCATGTTTTATACTAGGAACAGTTTGTATTTATTCGCACTTACGTATTTACCAGTGGCGGTCTGTGAGTTTTCGGTCAGCTAGAGTAGTGGTTAGATTGAAAAATACGACATTGAATATGATGGTGTGGCTGAAAGTACATTTTTTTATAAATTTAATTCTTTAGTGTGAAAATTTTTCATTTTTGGAATGCTATGTAGGTATCTAAATATCAAAATTGAAAGAATTCTAAAAATATTCGTTTAAATAAATTTAATTTAAAAAATATATATTCAGCTACAGCAACATCTTTTATGTCGTATTTTTCAAACTAACCACTCTAGCTCACTGAAAAGTAACGGACCGCCAACGGTATTATTTACCTGTACACTGTATTGGATGGAGTTAAGAAAAAATTATTAAAATTGATTTTTTTAAATTGATTAATGATTTATCGCACTTTACAAAAAATAAAAAAAGACAAAAATGAGCGATTATAATTTCATCTAAATTGACTATAAAATTTGCAATCGTATTTTTTTAACAACCTCCGGAGTGTTATGGTCTTTTGGGCGTAAGTTAGGTTTTTGGTTTATTTCTCGTTGTACGCCAAAACATATTTTATTGAATATTTCATATTTTCTGATCGTTTATGGGTCTGGATGTTTTGACGCTAATAAATTAGTTTTATGAACCGTTCAATGAACACGGCTAACCCCATGGAGTAGTGGCGACTTTGAGAAACTTTGAAGGTTGCGCGTTCGATTCTCCTGCACAAAATATAATAACATATATTTATTGCTCAACGTTAAGAGCAACTTACGCAACAAATACCCAACAAATGTTAATAATATTGGCTGTAGAGCTGTGGTACAGACAACGTTGTGAACATATCACGGTATTCTGCAGCAAGAAGAAGAGATGAGGCTTTCATCCCGGTTCAGTTCCTCAATTCCTCAACCGTGACGATTAAATTGTCGTCTTCCGATTCTTCTTCATTCTTACAATAATCGGTCGAGATCACACTACTTATTCTTTTATTTCCAAGGATGTGGCCAAGACAAGCTGTTTTTACCCTCTTAATCTGTTATTTTAAAAACCTACTTAAAAAAAGTTTTTTCCTTTATATATTCAATAATTTTTTTTAAACCAAAGAAAGGAGAGACAAAATCATAGGGAGGAAAAAACCGTCAGTAAGTCATCAAAATTATTAATTCGGAAAGACCGCGTTAAAACGACCTTTAGTCAAATTTAAACTATACAATAATCGGTGAAACTTTACATGGTACAAACCATCGATAATTTCTAATAATTTAATCAAGCAATTTGATTTTTATTGTAATTAAATATATAGATATCATATCAATGGATCATCTGTTAGTGGTCTTACTAGAGTTTGATAATGCCTTCAGAAGACAAAATAGTTGTCTAGCGGATTAATAATTACGCAGCGGAACTTGTTCATAAATGAACTGTTTTAAAAATAATGAATTTAAGAAAACCATGAAATTATAATGGAGTTCTACAAATTAAACGTGATAACAGTTAAAGAAAATAAAATTTACCACTATCACTACAGTAACGAATTTAGTTATTATCAGTATTACTATCTGTTTCCGAAGATATTAAAGAACTCTTGTTTCTGAAAAAGCTTTGCATGATGCCTGACATTACTTTTAGGAGTTTGTTGCTTCAGAACACAGTTGTAATTGTCTTGTTTACGTTTATTAAACAGTCGCAATTTTAAATAATGATGTAATTACGTCGCTCAATCTGCAATTGAACTCCTTCCATAATATTAAGCTTCTCTGTCAGTTATTTGCATCGGTATAATTTTGTTTACAACAAGAAAAGCCATTAGTTTGAAAACTTGGTAATGTATTCGTAGCAAGTATCCTATACTCGTAATTAACCAACAACATTGACCTCTCCTCTCAATGTTTGGATATTTAACGAGCAGAGGCTGGTATATGTTACACGGGTAATACATAAGGTACCCCGACTGAGGTCTGAAGCAAGTCAGTGGGCTGTGGGTCCTCCCCCCTATAGTTGTGGGTCCCTGACCTAAGCCATTCTGTGTGCTCCTTAATATAGCAGATGTGTGTACTGCGGGGTGAGGCCTACCGATACTCTCTTAATTAATAATTAAGTTCACTCTGCCCGAACAACTTCAACGAACTTGATATGAAATAAGTTCGCCCTTCGATCGTCTTAGACTGTATAAGATTACGGAATATATTTAATCAAATAGCGGTGGAAGCAGTATGGAGAAGTTCATAAATATAAATGAGAGTGTCAAGCGATGGACGTGAGAAGATGCTGGGATGTTGCAGAAGACATAGAAGAAGTTCAGCTGCTGTCTTTTCTTGATAAAGTGCAAGGCACTTTGAACTAACTGCGACAAATTTGAGATTCGTTATTACATTATCTTGAACAATAGTGAGGTACATCAAAATGAATGGAAAGAAGATTAAAATTATATTATTAAAAAAGTATGTAGTGGAGTGAGGCATTATTTCTTTGGGCAATTCCTCCAAAGCTGAAAAATGCTTAGAATTGATAGCCTTTACGATTTAGCTATGGTTTTCTGTATCTATTGATATGCAGGATATGACATGTACGTATAAATTCCTCAAACTAATTCGACTCACAGAAATACCATTATTTTATGTTACCTATTTGCACCTATCCTTATTATCATTATTGTCTTATCACTGACAATACGGAAAAACCCAAAACATGTATTTTTAAATAAAATAAAATAAATTTAACCTTCACTACCTACCAAGTCCACAATTTTTATTCCTAGCTCCTAAAATCTTTAACCTTATCTCTGAAAACCTTAAAACCGTGAGTCGACCCCATCCCTTTAAAAAACAAATTACGAAATGGATCCTTACACACGGAATACATTACAACTACAATACCCATTCATTCTACACTCTATCAATTTAATCATCTTTCAGACAAAACATAATATATCCTTATTCCCTAACTTTGCGGTATAGTATGTACACAATTAATTAGTTTGATCTATTTAGTAATAATTTCTCAAACTTTTCATCTTCTTATAATTCTCTAACTTCTCCATTCTCTTCTTGCAACCCAAACTAGCTTTCCATGATTTTTCTTTTTCATATTATAGTAATGTATCGATTATGTTCAAACTGTAAAATTCACCCGCCATAACACAGGGTCATCCCTAGCATGGAGGGTGAAATATCACAAAAACTATATGTACCCTCTAAGTCTTGTATTAATAAAATAAATAAATGTAAGTATTTTAGTTGTAAGTCTCTAACTTTAAGCCATAGATTTAGTAAATATACAAGTCATTAATTCAGTAGCTAGGCCTTAGTCGTAAGTCACTAGATATAAGTCTTAGATGTAAGACACTACTTTTAAGTCAGTCGTTATGAGCCTTAGTTAGCAGTTACTAGACATAAGTTTCCGATGTAAGTCACTAGTTGTTATGAATCCTAGTCATAAGTCATCTGTACTTATTATTCAATACATATATTTCTACAGCGCCCTCGAGGTGATTTTTCACGAAAACGGCACTATATAAATCATGGAAATATTATTATTCTTATAAATTGAGAAAATCTTTGCTCACACGTTCCTCAACATTGAACAAGGATTAGCATTCTTGCTTGGGCTAGCAAAAATTAACCTAAACCAAAATTTCTGCCTAAAACTTTTTTTTTTACAGGATCACCTCGCATGAATCCAACAAAATACTACTTGCAAACTTCGTTAATGTTGTGAGGCCATAGAAATTGAGCAACAGAAAAAAGAGGAAAGGCAGGACTAGACCTTAACTTGACTAAAACCGTTTGAAGATACGCTGCGCCTCAATTCTGAATTGTGGTATTCCATTCAATACTACAGGAAAGATAAATTGTAAATTCACACCTCATTAAAGCGATCAATTATCCGAGTGGTGACTTTTAAGCATGTTGCCAAACCTTCGCGGTGTCTTGACAAGATATGTTAGAATGTGGCCATACCCTTTGTCAATGATACCAACTATTTGAAGGTCTATCTACATCATTCAACATGAATTTTACAGAATGTTTACCACACATGACACATGTTTATGACACACATTCTAGTATTAAATACATAATTGAATCAAAAGTAAACTTAATAACGATTTCTAAGTTCGTTTGTAGGTTGAATATCCCAGCAGTATCGGGGCAGCATGAGTTAAGCAGACAAGATAACTACCAACTTTGGGCCGCTCTAGTTCTCTGACTTCGTATCAGTATTAAATAATCATCTCATAACAATCTCAACAGGCAATCGAACCGGGGTCGTTGTCGAGAGTTCAGTTCGCAAGACCTCTAATCTAAGGGAAGCTTCCATAAGATACTGCCGCATGCTGGTATCTGTAGCTCCGATGGAGGATATGGGGGGAGGATAAACTGTTACAGTACAACCAACGTACGGGTGGATAATGCAACTGAGAGAATGCTACTAACTTATGTAAAATAATTCGTCTAATTTTAAGTCTCTTCTCATTTTTCTTGTGGCAATTATTCAAAATTTGAAGAGAAATTTGTGAATTATAATACAATTATGCCAATAACTAACATAATTAAAAACCACTATAACGATTTAAATCGCATATTTTGTTGGGGTTTCATGGGAACATGCATGCATTTTATTAGAACGAAAGAGGTTGAACACCATTAAAACACATACATTATGCATATATATTATATAAGAAATATATTGAACGAAGTTACACTAAAAACTGTATATTATGGTCTTATTCAATCAATGCTTTCATATAATGTTGTCTGTTAAGGTTCTTGTAACAAGACTACACTAGAGCCTTTAAATGTTGCTCAAAAATTAATTTTAAAAATAATGTATAAGAGAAATTTTATGTATCCATCAAAGTTATTATATAGTGAAAGCAAAATTATGACAGTAAGGCAGTTGTACACAATACACAATATTACTGCCAAAAGATCTCAACAAGTGCGCAACATTAGAATGGGTTCTTCTTTAATTTATCAGTCTGTATATACCAGAATATCCTTCGGACAGAGGAGTTTCTCATATAAAGCTCCGTTGCTATATAATATGCTTGGTGAAAATATAAATACTATAGGTACGTTAAATTCATTCAAGAAATGGTCAAAATCTCTGTACAAGCTGAGAGTGATGATATGTTGTCGCTTATATCATAATTCCGCGTGGAAGCTCTGTTTCGATAAATCCTTATTTACTTACTGCGCATGTACTTATTTACTTCTAAAATAACTTTTTGTTGTTATTATTATTAATATTATTTACTTACCTATCGGTTATTACTTACCTATTTTTAATTAGTTATTTTATTTTTTCTTATAATTTATTATTCATACTATCCATCTTGTAATTGTTAGTATGGCTACCTTATGCTTGTGTCTGATAAGCCAGCACAGGTACCTTGAAGAAGAATATTATTGTTGCCAACTTACTATAAAGGTACTGTTTTGTTTTATTTTTCGTACATTTGTTACTAAAATTTTGTTTATTTTTGTCTACAGGTCTCGAAACAACCGTGCCATTAACTTTTCTTTTTTGGGTTTAAATTTAATGTTATTATTATATTAAGTTTACAAATTTGTATTTTTTTTAAATGATGTAATTGTAAAGCTGCACATCTTGATATAGGAATGCCCTAGTGAGATGTGCAGAGTGTGTTTTTTATGCTAAAAACTGTTTTTTTAATAAATAAATAAAAAAGCTATTTATAACTTCAAGGCAACGAACTAACTTCAAGTCATTGATCATTTTGATTCATACATCTTTCCGAAGAAAAACTCTTTTGTTTTATAAGGGTAGCAACTCTCGATACGGCTAAAGTAATTTTATAATTTTAAGTGTAATAACGGAGTTTTTAGGTACCCGCACAACTCAACACACATTTAAAAAATGATATAAAGTCAAAAGTGATGAAACAAAAACTATGTTAAATAGGTTACGTAGGTTAGTTTTGCCATCGCTTTCAATGACTATACCATTATTAAAGGTGTGTTTTATAACAGTATTGTTCTCATGTAAGTGAGAACATCTGTAGGACCCCAGTATTAATAAAGAAAGGTGAAGAAGAATAAGATGTCAGTATGACAACTTTTGAGTTTGCATGAATGGATAGGTACTATATTTAGGATACATCGCCACACAGATCTAGCTCGTCACCTACTCCTTGCTTCATTCACATTGATACTTTTATGTTATGCCGGTTGATGCCAAGACATGACACGATTCAAGAATTTGAGTATCCAACTTTTTTTCACCGTTAACTTTCCGGTTTTTTTAAATACTTACATATTTTTATACATCGTGTTTTAACCTCATTCAAGAAACCTTATACAATTATAATTACGGTCATTGGTCAGTGGGTACAGTGGTTTCTTTCGTCATTGAACCGGGGAGCAGAGTAACCCTATTAAAGGGATGGAAAGGTTCCCATTTAGTAGGTATCCATTTTGGGTTAAATGGAGCGGAGCGCGCGGTGCAATTTACTTATTTGTAAGACTTGAATCAAGATACGCGAGGCTCTTTTTCCAATCATGAGAATTTCAGCCGTTGCGATGTATGAAAAGGTTACATGGTACGGACAGGACAAGATAAACAAGTACAGGACTATGTATTGATGTTGTGTTATAATGTATACAAGATTTTCCCAGAAATCTATTCATTTCTTTGTGCACCATTCACTTCATAATTGCAAAGTTATTGTCGGTTGAAAACTAAACTATAACTTTATACAAATACATGGACGCGAGTGTATCAATAAAGCTTGCACTCACTCCAGTGAATGGCACAAGAAGTACAAGACAAAATAAATAATCGTTTTTATGTTTTTTATTGTTTCTTTACATTGCATCATAGCATATAAATTTTAACCTCACTAGGACAAGCATGTGTTGAGGTTAATTTTACAAAATAATAAAAATAACACAAAATATTATGTATTCAGAGAACAATATTGTTACATTAACGTTTTTACAAATTGGGTACCTACACAGTACCTACTAAGCTAATTCCATACCACTCATTATAATATAATGTAGTAAATATGTAGGGTGACCATGTGTTGATATCTGATTGTAAAAAAATAATAAACTATATATTTAAAAAGGACAAAATGAAAAGAAGAAGAAAAAAATAATCCACTCTAAAAGGACATGGATGAAAAAAAAATAAATACAACATATAATGCCATTAATTCAAAAAGGACAAAGACGAATAAAATCGCAATCCTCCGCTAGAACAAATAATTTTACTATTGCATATCAAAAATCATCAATTTTTCTATGTATCAAAAAAAATTGATGACACAAAACAGATATAAAGAATACCATAATTGTTGCTCCATTTGGTTCGACTGTTCAGTGCGAAAAAGATTTTGAATAAATATTATTAAATTGTTGAAAACTATTGAGAAATATTTTTTTACTTCTTCATTAGATATTTGTATACTTTGTTACTACTATCCAAATTCAGTATAAACGCGGGTAGTAAAACTAGTAAAATCATAAACTGAACTCTGTTCTTCCAAAATGCCAAATAATACCGTCCATGATTTACGATTTTCTCTTTAGTACACCTTTTGTCTTCCGCAAGATTTGACTGCTTCATTAGAAATACAGGGTGTTAAGAGGTGTGCCCGAATTACTTTAGCGAGTGATTCCTGACATTATTTCGATTAAAAAAAAGTAATTAAATTTTAATCTTCGATGATATTTATGTTATTTGTTTTCATCTTTTTTTAAAGAAAAAAAGTCACCAGTGACCAAAATATCACATATTTTACTCCGGGAATCACAGGTTAAAGTAAGTCAGGTACGTCTCGTAAATCCCTGTGTATTAAATGATTTGCTACTTATTGAAGTCTAAATCTCATTGTACGCATCACTGAAAATAATATTAATAAATAGTTGGTGATGCTAGCTCTATTGGTAGACTCTTGATGCCGGTAAGACTAGAGGATATGGTTTCGAGTCCGAGTTGCGACCGTTATCTATTTAATTTGAGTGGTAAACCAAGTAACAAAATAAACATAACTTCATTCTTGCAATATCCAAAATAGTACTACTACACACGGTTTATGATCTATTTAATGCGCCTTTTGTATTGCGTAGGTACAAGAACCAAAACAATGATCGTGTTCCAACCGACCATAAGTGCAGGTGTTAGAAGTTCGTAGCGAGAAATTTACAGGAGCCCCTTGCGGCGGATTATGAAATCTGAAGAGCGCGTTTTACTGCAACTTTATTACTGAAAGGCTAATTTTATGTTTGCTACTTAAGTAGCATAGTGTTTTCCAAGCATCAGCATCCGGAACTTACCGTAAGAATTAAAATCACAAGGCTTTTATTAAAATTTCTTACTTTGTACTTTTCACCAACACTGTAAACTTCTAGGAAAAATTAGTACAGCAGGATATGAGAAAATTTTATTGAACTTTTTCAAAAAGCGCTAAGAAGTTGATGCAATTTATTATTTTTATTCTACCCGACTTCGCCTGAGATTTGGGTTGAAACATTATTTGGAGTGGAACCTTTAACTGAAGTGACCTGCTATTAATAATAATAATAATAATAATAATAATTGGATAATTTGTATAGCGCCGTTTTTGTGAAAAATCACCTCAAGGGCGCTGTACAATTTATTTCCTAGGATCTACATTTGTTATTAAGACCAACTGTGCCAGCACGAGGTTCTTCATCCGTTCAGGCATGTGTCTGCCGCCAATATAGCGCTGACATGTGTCTGCTGCCAATAAAGAGCGCTGACACAACATCCTCACATAGACAACAAACCTTGGCAGCACCGCTGTGACGCTCGACGAAGACAGAAGATGGAGACTCTGCTGCAAGAGTCCTAGGTAGCGAAGGAACTGTACCAGCTGCTGCAGGGAGAGAGACTACCCCGTCCACCAACTGTGCCAGCACGAGGCTCGTCATCCGTTCAGGCATGTGTCCGCCGCTAATATAGCGCTGACATGTGTCTGCTGCCAATAAAGAGCGCCGACACAATATCCTCACATAGATAACAGACCTTGGCAGCACCGCTGTGCAAAATCACCTCATCCTAGTTTACCTTAGTCTCTCCAGTCACCTCCCAGCCTTTCATGCCACCTAGTGCATCCTCTCGACCCTTTCAGACTCCTTCCTGGCTCCAATACATTCTTTCTATTGTCGTGATCCGACGATTTCACACCTCTGTCTCAGACCCTTAGGGCTCGCTTATCGCAGGCTATCATAAGCAAAATCTTGAACCAAAGTCAAAGTGAAGTTTATGAGTGTCATCTGTAACAAAATACATAAACAAAAACAGAAAATAAAAACAAAGACAAAAACTTTAAACAAAATATGGCTTATCTGTCCTCCATGCAGACATCCTCGGTTGAAAAGGTCCCGTAAATCCCAACACCACTTGACACTTGAGTCAGGTATAAAATCTTCGACTGCATTGAGAAATCTTTGTTCTAGCTTCACTTTCAAAATTTAATCGGCTTAAAATGCTATAATAATTGCAAATTCCGGCTAAACGGTAGAAGTTACGCGCATTTCGTGAAATAAGAAGGTAAGCACTATATAAAACACGGATGCTGAACAATTTTCAGCGATCTCTTAACAAGGGAAACCTTCTGAAAGGATTAAACAAACCGGAGCGGTTAAAACACGTCCCTTCTGAAAGGATTAAACAAACCGGAGCGGTTAAAACACGTATTGACGCAAATCATTTGTCAACGTGATAAAGATAAATCACAAATAAACTTCCACAAATACACGAAATAACACAATATTCCAAGATTCGATTCCCGCAATACATATTAGGTACTTCATCCGAATTACATACAACTTATCAGAATTATAAAAGGATACACGTATGTACTGTCTTTACTATCCGACTTTCGCACGAGTTTTATCATAATCACTATTATTAAAAAAGTGGAAAAAACAATAAGATTATTTTTTTTGTTGGGTACTAATTTTCATACTATAATCTCCTAGCTCGTGGTAGAAATGCTTGCTAGAACTGAAATAAGCGCATCTACCTAAAATTCCATACAGCAAATTTACAAAACACCAATCGAATTTGATTGCTACTGTAGATAAATAGATTTTCTATCTTACACTTCTTTAATATACATTTATTCTTGACTGGTATTGTGCAATTCAAGAAATGAACTTTTGAATATACGCGGGCACCGAGCCGATCGTAAAACAAATCACCAAATAATCTTATCCCAACACAGTTCCACAAACTGCCAGAACTTCAGAAGGCAAAGTAAAAAAGGTTTAGCCGAACACGCAAATGTCTAGGTTTGGGTAAATAAAATATAAATTACGAAGGCAGTATTGAGGGGAGGAAAATCGCCTCAAAAGGTTGTATTTTCAGGGAGCACACGCAACGGCAGGCGTCTCTTTTTAAACGAGAAAGTCGTCGTCCTTTCAGTAAATGAAAGTTTTCCCAGTCACAGTCTAGAACTAACATAGTAAATTTAATTTCGTCTGCAGCGAATCCTTAACTGAAGGAAACTGGAATAGTCAACTCGAAAATAAGTTGGAAAATGTTTACATAAGAACGATCAGTAATGTAGAGCGTACTAAACAATATTTCATGACAACTGCAAAGGTTGCTTTGAGTGGTGCATTGTTCTCCTGAAACTAGAGCCACGAGACAAGTTTTTAAGTAAAATTAGAACTTTTTTTCACTTGTAGCAAACACTTTGTGGGTATACATAATTATAATAATTAAAATAAAATAACTTTGTTTAAATACCACTTTATTGTATATATTTATAACCAACCGGTTTCAGTTCAGCCCGAACCTTCATCAGGGTTAATAAAAACATATTGATATCAATATGTTTTTATTAACCCTGATGAAGGTTCGGGCTGAACTGAAACCGGTTGGTTATAAATATATACAATAAAGTGGTATTTAAACAAAGTTATTTTATTTTAATTATTAAAATTAGAACTACTTAGAACTGTCTATGTAGGATTAAATATTGTATTTTCTTCGAACCAGAAGATCATTAGAGTTCTTATTAACGTCAATCAATAGAGATGAAGTTTGTACGTACTAACATTAGGCGATCTAGTCTGAAGATAGCTAAAATAACCTGAAACCAGTAACAGTAAAAAAAATATATAAAAGTGAAAAAAAATTTAAAATTGTCTCAAAAAATTATTGAGATTAACACTATTAAATTCAAAGCACCAACATTTATCTATAAAACTTACCCAATTCTCACTATTAAGCAAAAGAAAAAAAAATTCAGTATCTCGTATTTAAATTAAGTGCTATGAATGATTCTGAAATGAAATGCACTACTTCAATTATTTCTTGCTTTTAATTTAAAGGTATAAATTAACTGCGCTCTAAATTTATGCATAATATAAACATGTTTTCTTAATTTAACCCCAAGCTGTACTTGTTTACCTTGTTACTGAGACCGTTGATGTGTTTGATGAACTTATTATGTGTCCTTGGTTTTATGTGGCTGTTTGTTGTGTATAAAAACAAACACCATTCGTATGCTCTCCTAATTATATAAAATCATATCGAGCAGAAATAAAAACTATATACTCGTATGTACGGTATCCATAAAAATATCTGCTTTTTAATGATACATTTTTATTCTCACTACGAAAATAAGAGAAATGTGTTCATAAAAAGTGTCCGATCAGATTTCACATGTCACCATCGAAAAGGCTTTTCAATGTGCGCTACCGAAATTACGATTTTAGTATAGCGCATTAAATCCATTCAGGAATCCTATCCCCACATTATAAAGCATAGTAACTGCCGATAGTATAAATTGAATACAAAAGTTATGTCACTCAATCGATACGTTTAATCAACTATAAATCCCTTCTACGGCGTGTTTATTTTCATGTCTTCTCAGGCAGAGTTCGGTGCTATCAAGCCGGGGAGAGAATTATTCATGTGTTGGGGTTGACAGGTGAATGAGGGTGGTAGGGGTAGGTGTCTTGGGGTCGGGAGTGTTTAATCTAGGAAGCCCTCACACCACCCTCTCCCCTTCCCCCCGACCGCAGTGGGACTATCTCCTTACGCCTCAATTTAAAGCACCCTTTAGATTAACCCCGATTGTAACGCTGTTTACTGTCATTGTTGACATAATAACCTGTTTATGGGAAAATTTAAGTGCGGCTTTACCGCTTAAAAATCCTTTGTATTTGACATTCACGACACAGTGAATAATAAATACACATGGCACATAACCTCAATTTTCTGACGCACCGTTAAATTTTCACCAAAGATTTAATCGAGTTTATGTCAGGAAACGATTTACCTCCTAACGCAAAAATATGATCCACTTTAAAATTCAGATTATCAGGTGCATAGATAATTTTCCCATCTTTATTGCTCCGATGTTCATGTATTATATTTTTCCTAGATTTTCGTCTATCCAGTCGTATTCGGATTCTCTGTAGTAGTTTACGACTAAACAAAATACTTCCATATTTTAGTATTCCCGCTTTGTATTGTAGAAATAAAGCATAACCATAGAGCCGGCCTAATGAAAAAGGAACTGGTAGGTATAAGGAATAAAGATGAAATGGACGGTAAAACCTACTTCCGCTGGCGAGGGAAATGGATTTCACTTGTTCTCGATTCGAGAGGAGGTTGCTCATCCAGCCCGAGAGCCTGCAGAAGCTTTAAGGATTTATATTTAACTTTGAATTTCTTCAAATTGTGAGACGAGATAGGTTCAAGTGAAAAAATATGTAAAAAATCCCATCTCGCCCCATGATTCGCCTTGGAGAATTCAAAAATGATTACATTTTATTTGCTAAGCAAGTTTGCCCTGACTCTCATCCCATTAGTTTTTATCAACTCAGAAAACCATTTCATCAAATGAAATGTTATTATTTTTGGATTTGAATTTCGGAGATGAATTGAAAATGTTTGCGAAGGAATTTTTTTAAAATAATTTAAGGAAATAAAGACCCCTGATAAATAGGCAAGAGGGTTTTTATGACCACTGTTACAAAGTTATTTACAATAATGATTTTTTTATTATTAAAGTATTAACAATATTGTTAGGTGGCCGAGTTGACATCGCGCTTGGGTCCCACTCAGGCATAGTGTGTTCAGGACACTATTTTTTATCATTTTCACAATGTCATTTAATGTAATGAAATATTATATGTATCAAATAATATATAAACATTAATTTATGTATTAAATGCGTCTGTCTCGACACAGGTTTATCTTAGTGAGACAGACATCGAAAAAAAACCTGTAAAAAAACTTTATATTGATAATAAAAAATAAAAAAAACAAAAAAATTCCTCAGCTGGCTAAGTCCTCCATCACAGCACAAGGAACATTTTCAGCTTACTGTGGTGGTAGTAGGAGATTTTCAAATATTGTCAGATTATTCGTAACCCGGGAATATTTGACTTTCTTTTTAAAAAATTAATTAAAAATTAAATGTCCATTCAACGATTTCTTAAACAAATAACAATAATTTGACGCGATGAAAGTTCAAAAGAAGAAAAGCACTTAGGTCCCTGAACAGTAAAAGATTTACCCCCCTTACTTAAAAACGCCGTGTAAATATTACGCGGCGCGTAAGGTCAGAATAAAGCTTGACTTATTAAACCAGGCTCAATGACGGCTTTACCACACCAACGTCGAACGGGCGTGTAAGATTCTAATTAGTAAGACGGTTGTAGTATATAAAAAAATAATGTTTCTTTGTTTGTATCCTATAGACTCAAAAACTGTCGGACGGATTTCGAGGAAATTTTCAAATTTGATTCTTATATTCTGCCAAAAGTGTTATAGAGTAGTTTAAGTACCTATACCACACCTTTTGTTCATATTGGTGCCAGTAGTGTTATAGAGTAGTTTGAGTATGCCACACCTTTTGTTCTTATTGGTGCCACTAGCGTTATAGAGTAGTTTGAATACACCACACATTTTTCGTGTTTCATAATTTAACTTTACAAATTATAATAACATTTGTTCCATTCATTTATATGTTGATTGTATTTAATTGAAAGTTATATCTATAACAGTAAATTATTTGATTGACCCTTACAGAAGCTATAAAATCAGGTGCAAAAGTTTATTTAAACTTATCACTCAACTACATACGCCCATAACTAGAAAGTTGAAATAAACTTATTTAATATTTTTCCTCGCTACGCAAGAATCGAATCCTTTATGCACGATTGAAATATAAAAGTGTGTACCACTAAGCCACGAATATAGTTTAATACAGTGGTGTATTCATTTAAGATTAGATTTTTTTTAGAATCAAGATTATGAGTTTTTATTACATTCATTTAAATTGTTGGAGTTGAGTGTAAAAATAAATAAAAAAATATTATATTTTTATGTAAAATTGTAAATTATCAGTTGGAGCCCTGAAATATTAATTTTGATTCACTTTCGTGTTCTTACCATAAGAACAAAGTTTCCAAGTATACATTGTTATAAAATTATACTACGATTGGCTACGATTCTGCTTTAAATGAATTACAAACTAACGGTAACTCGTTTGCAATGTTAGCTGATGTTTTTAATATGCTTCTATCGAAATATAAATCCGTACTGATTAAGCACTTTAGCAGTGCATATATATATATATATATATATATATATATATATATATATATATATATATATTAAGGAGATAATTGTATAAAAGTTTTTTTTTGTTTTTGTTCCTTCTTTATTTATTTTAATAATTTTGTACGAATATGTCTAATTTTTACTTGTTAACTTCTATAATCTCTTATTTTTTCCTATCGTTCCATATTTTACTATGACTGTCAATAACTTCCAAATATATAAATGGCACTTGTGCCGTTAATTCTAAATAAATAAAACAAAAAAAATATATATGCTGAATATTTACGAACGAATACGAGAATTTCCCGATCACGGTAACAATATAGTGAAGATTGGCCAATTCGATTGTGATGCCGGCTGATTTATGTTGACTTTCATTAAACGCGAAGAAAGAAAGTATAGCGTATTGTAAAAAAATTCTAACAGCATTGAAATGAGGCCGATTACTCCGTTAGTCCATAGAGTAGATCTAGAGATTCAAGTTACACTCAACTCGCCATCCGGAACCCCTAAATCAATACATATCACTAAATCTAAAACCGCTTTATCTGTTAAAATATCTGGATATCATTAAATTCACCTGGAAGCAACAAACGGTAAACTACTTGGTGCTTTGTGACCCCTTTACGACAAAATTAAATAATGAAATTCGTATACATTGGCAGTTTTTTTAGAGAGTTGGTTTATCATTTTTGTACATGTAATCGTACAATAGTAGAATTAATATTGGAACATGATCAAATTTAATTAAGTATGTAAAGGGTGGGTTTTTTTACGTCTTAACTCGCTATGTGATGATATTTATTGAAATTTCGTATAAAAGTGACCATTTTGCACCTTTGTTCTAATTTTTTTCGTATTTAAATTTGTGTTCTTGTTTCAATACACCGTTGCATGCATTGATGCTAATTCTATACGAATAAATAATGCTTTCAAAATATCTTCCTTCTGGGAAAGAGATTATTTAACTCATTGGTTAGGACATTTTTACGAAGTTCTTAGCACACAAGCTCACTTTGACGTTGACTCGGTTGGCTGAAGGTTCGATTCTTGCAGCAGTCAAAAGTATTTATCTTATCAGACAAAATTTTTCCAAATTATTGATACCATATTAAACTTCGTTTTTTTAAAATATACGAAAAAATGGCTTTGACCGTGACGAAGATGCTCTCACTAACTGAGCAACCGAAACCCGTATGGCTACTGCCGTTTTAATCAATCACATTTTTCTTGTCGTGAAATTTTTTATTCTTCAGTTTCAGCCACCTCTTCATGAATTGTATTTTGTTTAATAGTTTTGGATAATAGCGTGACAGCTGAATTAAATATTGCATCACGCCTTCTATAAATTCCCAAAGTCATTTTTCCTAATTAATTACAAATTAAAATCAAAATAAAAGAAAGCTTTTGCGCAAGATCGAGGACATTTCGTGGATGGGAGTCTAGCGTGTTACAACACAACGAGCCGTTCAGAATTAATTAAAATAATGACATAAGTAACACGTCAATACGTCTTGCTTACACCGAGGCATTTTGTATAATATATACAAGGTTTAACACGCGTTTAGGTGTACATTTTCCAGATATTATAAACCCTCTTAAATATCCCGAAAGTCCTTAGAGCGGCCTTCGCCCGGTCCTTAATATTAATGACCATGCCTCGTAGGGTGCCAAATTCTTCCACAGGCCTTACAGCTGTAGGAACACCTCGCTACTCGCTACCGATGCCACCGTACTGCTAGGGTCACACGTGATGGTGGAGAGACATTTGGCTACTGGCACGTAATCGCCTCATATTAGGCTGCTTAACGTTTAACAGGACCACTCGTTGTTTTGAGATTATTTTGAAAACTAGTCATGCTTGAAAATCAGGCTAATGTCCGTCTTTGCTGCTAATATCCCGACGCTTGAAGCTGTTAGAATATAAGTCCTTTCCATGTTATAATTATAAAGATTTGCTAAATACTTGCATGCTTAACAATAAACATTTCATATTTATTTTACTAACATCCACAATGTTATTAAATATTGTTCCCCTACTTTCATAGTATCTTAAGTACCTATCTTGTACTCTTATTATTATATTTATTTATTAAACAACTATTACTCGAATGTACGAGTACAATAACTCTCAACCAGTGGCGGCTCGTGACTTTTTGGTTACTAGAGTGCTAATATTACAAAAAATGGCTTAATTGATGTTGTTGTAGCTGAAAACGATTTTTTATTTTTTTTTTCGAAAAATTGATTTTTTGTATGAAGATTTTCAGGAATTCCGTGCGGCACACGGCTATACTGAAATTTCCTGAAAATCTTCATACAAAAAATCGATTTTCGAAAAAAAATAAAAAATCGTTTTCAGCTATAACAACATCAGAAATGCCATTTTTAATAATATTAGCACTCTAGTACACCCAAAAGTCACGAGCCGCCACTGCTCTCAACGATAGCTAGTATTATTCCTACTTATATTGTCCGTACTCGGCCTATTACGCTATGTAATATACACTCATTATTGTACTCCTGATAAGCTTACCTTAAATATTGTACAAATATTTGTGAGTGGCTGTCACCATTTAATGTTGGTACATTAGAGCTCTTATATTTATTCCATAACTTTTGAAGTTCTGAATTTTGAACGCCCAAGCTGTTAATAATTGTGTTTAATTTCTTTATGATTTATTTTTTACAGATCAAGGAGTTTGTCATTACGCCATTGGACTAATTTTCATCGCCATATGCATCTGTAACACAAAGTCTTAAAAAAAATTTAAACTCCGGTGTGAAAGTAAACAGTGTGAAACCCTAAACCCAAAATTTAAAAATGATGTCATATTTAACATAATTATACATTCTTTCGATTCTCGTACTCCAAAAACAATGGAGCTGAATAAATTTTCGATCCCAAAAGCATTTTAAATAACTTACCCCTGCCCACGTGTCGTAACACCCTTATTATTCTATCCAATAAACCCTCCCCCGCGCGCACCCTCCCCCGCATCACACCCTATTCCTAGTCGCAGTCCTGGTAACAACCCGGTCAGCTGATTAGCAAACCTAAAGGGGATTGCCCGCATTCCGAGGAACAACGAAATGGATAGCAGACGAGCTGGAATATTATGCACAGTATTACAATAATTTAGAGCATAATTATTACAATCATTTAAAGCACAGTATTACAATCATGTAGAGCATAATTATTATAATCATTTAAAGTACAGTATTACTAGTAAAATCATTTAGAGCATAATTATTATAATCATTTAAAGCACAGTATTACAATCATTTAAGTATATTTGGCCTATTTCAAAAATGTAAGCTTTCAAATAGTGGGCTTTGACGTCATGACTTTTGGATTGCTTTTTTATCTATACTTTCTAGCTCAACGCAAAATACTTTTAGGTCGTATTGGAGCTTCGAAATATCATTTAGCACATTGCTGAATTCCTATTAACACAAGATTTTAACAAATCTTTGACAAGTTGGGTAGTAAATCCATAATTTTTTTAATTGTTGGCTTTTAAATATTAATTTTATTTTAAAAAACTATCCTTGAATAAAAATTGAGAAAAACATGGCGAATTAAAAAACTCTAGCATTAAAAATATAAATACTTAGTTAGCAAATGTAATGACAAAACAAAACATGTTTCAAAATAATTCCACCCAATATCAACAACCTTTATCAGTGAGTTACCGCCATCTACAAACTTACATCCAAACCGTTGAGCATTCTAAGGGCTAACCTACCCTCCGACATAATCCCCGTCACTTGAAATATACCAGTTAAATCTGGCCTTTGAAACTGACCCCAATCGAGTAGCCTAAAAGTGTAAAGATAATATGATTACCACGTCGTCATTAACTTCCATTTAATAAATGTCAAGGTGCTAAGTATAATTTTTTTTAGTTTGTTTGTTCTGCAACAGTTAACTAATCCCTGCTAATTAACATTACAATAAACAGTACAAAAACCAATACATTGCAAGAGCAAAAATAAATTGCAAAAAAATAAACGCACAAGAGTCTCAACTGCTCCAAATGTCATCCGTCATGAAAATAGCAACTCCGATTGGAGTATTTTGTGGTGCAAAGTTTTCTAGCAATTCTTTTAAGATGAGTAAATAGTTACGCAATATGTGTATGTTTTCCTAACTAATGTTAAAACTTTTGTCCTAAATGTCTTCTAAATCATTTAATCCTTGATAATTAAAACTAATGAAGTCACATAAACATCGCATTCATCTTTTGTATTTCTTCAGTTCACTTTAATGCACTTTTTACTATGTATAAAACTCCCACAGACCTTGGAATTTGGTTGGTCCAACCATTGTATTTATTATTTTTTAAATATATTTATACAGCGCCCTTGAGGTGATTTTTCACGAAATCGGCGTTATATAAATTAGCCAATATTATTATACTATTATTATTACGAAGGCTGCTGGTCAGGGTGATATGGAAAGTATTTTCCACTCTGTAGGATAAATATGTATGGATAGATTTTTTTTACATGTAATGTGTATAAAAAAAAGATTATTTATCCTAAAAGTATTATAGTATAATTACGATTACCACGTGTTTTTTGTATTTTGTTTGTGTTGAAAACATTTTTTAAATTATCTGCAACTTAAAACATTATATTTTTTGAGTTCTTTCTAATGACCAAACTTAACTGTCCTTAGCGATTTAACTATGATATCAACAATATTATTGAATGTTATGAATTTAAAGCAACAGGGGATTGGAAGAAGAGAGTGGGTAAAAGTTGGAAGAACCTTTTGATGTTGCTTCGTATTTGACATGTCAAATGGATTTTCTTTATGTGAATACGACACAAGAGTCCTAAATAAGCCAGTGAGGTTACGGCAGCCCCAATTGGAGTATTTTGTGAGTCTTCGAGTAGTGGATAGGGGAAGAAAGAAGTACCTGCCCATATCGGTAATATACTATTCGCTCATGATATTATTTTTAATTAATTGATTGTGAAACAGCAAAGAATTAATTTAATTTAATTTAGTTTTGCACGCTTGGATTGAAACCCGATATCTCCAGATTCGTAGTCGAGAGTCTTACTCCACGGCCACAGAGGCATCAATGAATGGAGTCGATTGCATTCCCAGCCGCCCAACCTCTCCTCTCCTCGCACAACGTACATCGTACAACCTCTGGAGCTGCTTTGTATGGGGCAGCCCACTGGACTTCAAATGCCTTCCAATTATATTACTTAATTAGGTAGGTGTTGATTAAATTAACAGCATACAATTTGTTATTTTTTTTACATTGCTTATGTGTCTTGTATTTTCATTTTATATTATTTTATTTCTTTTTATACAACTTAATCGTTGATAATTACTTATGGTCTAACATCTAATAATGTTAATCTCTTTTTTGTATAAACGTAAGAATTATATTCGAATAAACAAATACAAAAAAAACTAAAAAATTATATTAAAATTACGTGTATTTATAAATTCCAAATGATCAAGTTGCAAGGAATTACAAAGACCTAACAAACTGGAGACCGGAATGAAAAAGGCAAGGCAAACCAGGAAGATCTAAAAACCAAAACTAGAATAGCAATGGAGCGAATAATTATACTAGAAAGGGTTTCATTATAAAGACAAGAGGGACGCCTCTATTATCATCAGTTAGTAGAGCTAGGCTAAAGAAGAAGAATATTGAATGGTTAAGTCCTCAAGCCAAAAGCTGACTTCTGCAAAAGTAATTTTTGACGATGTTGCATGAGGCCAAGCCATTGTCAAACTTACAAAAGGTAATTTTTGATGATGTTGCATGAGGCCAAGCCATTGTCAAACTTACAAAAATGGGAAAACATTTCCGCAGAGCATTTTCCTCGTATTCCGAATAATTTATAGCCGTGAAACAAATATTTTTCAAAGTGGCCGGTGGGGGTGCCCCCGCAGTCGACAGGGATTTAGCTGGAGCATAACGGGACGCGCATAATCTCATTTGCCGGCGCTTAACAGCTGATCGGATCACGTGATCAGATCGCTATACGTCACGTGGACCGAACCAAGCCACTGGCAGTACTGCCAGTGGGGTGTTGTCCGCCGATAAAGTACTTACATGTACTGCGGGATCAATTTTAAACTATTCAATTTGTATGCTAAGCAGGCCAGGACTTGTTGACCTGTCGATCGAAAGTCCCTCCTGTCTTTGATTAACTTCATCTGCTATCGAACGTACGAAGGCAGGAGGCAGGAGACAGGCTGGTCCGCATTATTTGCGTCGCGTAGAACCTGTTTTACTTTAATTAAAATTCTCGGAGGCCGGGTGCCGGGGTGGTTTTCTTTCCCGCAAAAACAAACATTACTTAGTATTGGAAATGCCAGATTTTCATTTTCGCTTAGAGGTACGTGATATTTTTTTTTAATAAGAGGACTAATCTCTTTTAATAAAAGCAAATTATTAAATGTTATTAGGATTGTATAAATTAGCCCGTTTATTTTTTGGCCAAAACAGTTATCAGTTTTGTCTCTTTTTTCCACTACCGCAAAATATTTTTCCTGTAAAATATTTTGGGCAAGTAGTGGTTAGTTATTTGACCAAAATTCGAACCAAGCAAGACGATATGAATCTTACGATGATCTTTTTCATCATGTTTGTCACAGAACTGTTTTTGCTATTTTGGCTTTCTGGGGACCAAAGATCGGGGCATTTCAAAGCTTTGTTGGTTCTGAACGCAAGATGTTCTAAGAAAGAAGAATTCTAAAAGACATCTCGGTAGTGTTGATTAATGGAAATTTTTAACGGGATAAACATATTTAAAATATTTTTTTTTTATTTCTCAAGCCATCCATTCATCTTTTTAATCAAAATATATTTTTTCTCTAAGGTTTTATTCCCAAAAAAGGCTCAAGCTCCGTTGCAACCTATCATTATTTATAATAAACAACGCATATACAGAAAGAGAGGTTGCAGCGAAGCTTTCAGCATCAGAGAAAACATTCATTTGGTATGGAGTTTTTCCGATTAAAAATCATGCTTCAAATGTATTCTTCAGTGTTTTCTTTATGATTACCGTGCATGTTTGTGTAGTGTGTAAGCAAAGCAAGGATATCGAAAACAAACATAAGTTATACTTGAATAGCGTTTTTATTGCCCACAGAGCCGATAACTTTTCTAAAAACCAATACACGTGTAAGCGTTTAATCTGAAAGTTTGAAGATATTCGCATTGCGATACAATAAATTGCACTCAAAGAAACAGCACATTGCCCTAGCGCTGGCCGAAATAAACATTCCGTCAATTTTAAAATAGCCCCAATCGCTTCAGTGTCTGAAGAGAATTATATTCCCAGAGTTATTATACTCTGAATTGCTTTAGAGTCTGAATTATTATTCTCCTCTCCAAGAGGGATGGCCAACCAGTTTTTATTATATTCTATCTCTCTATTATTTATGTCCTCTTCTTCTGCAGTTGGGTCGGGTCCTATTCTAGTACTTAATTTGATTTGATGGTGATTTTTTTGTGGAAAATCTTTAGCGATAAGCAATACATAATATTAATAAAACAAATGTATAAAAATAAAGTAAAAATTAAAGACTTTTGCATAGATTAAAACCAGTCTTATTTCTACACTATTATTTAAAAAATATATATCAATACAATGATGATGGTACACTTTCACAATGTAAACAACGGGGTTAGAGTTAAATATTTCCATACCGGTATTTATTCCAAAGTCACACATTTGTTGACTTATTAATAAATATTATTTAAAGAAATATTTGAAATAAAAACAATTGGCTGACCAGATTTGACCCTTCAATTGATATAAATAGCCACCCGGATTGTAGATACCTAATAATTGCTTAAAAGACATCCATTGTTTTTGTTTGTATCTTTTATGAACTGGTTTAACATCCCTGCCGCTGCGGCCAACAATGTTAAACGAGTTACAATACTAAAATTCGGTTTTACATACAATTTGTATGTAACAAATTCCAGCATAGGCCGATTTGTGTTATTATCCTGTGGAAATAATAATTTACATTGAGGTTTCCCAACTACGGCAATTAGCGCCGTTCCGGCCCCGCTACCAAGTCAATGGTTGGAAATTTACACAATTTTCTCCGGTTCGGACAAGTTTAAAGATAAGAGGGAACAACTTGGACGATAATTGGTTCTGAAAGTGACCGCAACGGGAAGCAGAAGTGGGCGCTTTCTCCGCAGGCCTTTGTGCAGAGACCTTTGCTGGATGCCCTTTAAATCAATGTTGCCAACTGCGATTATCGCGATCAAATTATAATTGAAGGGCATTCAATTTCATAATTAGAAGAGAACTCCCCCTGTGATGTAAGTAGGTACCTAAATAATGTGCTTTGGATGGATATGAATCAGAATTTTAGTCATATTATAATTATGACCATTTAAAGAAGACGATTAACACGAAATCACGAGGAGAAGGTTGGAAGGTAACTAACTATACAATCTAGCTACGTTTAAATTCCAAATGGCAAAATCTTAGGTAAAAGAAATACAATTTACTTTAAGTGTAAAATATCAAAATGAGGAGGAGAAGAACAGAAAGAGAAAGGCTGGGAAGTAACCAACCATACAATCTAGCTACATTCATAGTTAAGGTAAGTTAAATCTATTTGGAATTCCAAATGGCGGGCTCTTATGTAAAAAAATACAATTTACTTTAAGTGTAAAATATTTATAAAAAAAACATAATAACTTATTATATAGGCGTACACTTAAAATAATTAGATCAATTTAATTTGCATTTCGTAGGGTCAAATACGAGCAAGCAACGAACATATGTCTATTAAAAATAAATGCTGAGAAAGTTTATTGATTTATGTATTATATAAAATTAAAATAAAGCATCAAATTAACCGTTAAAAAAAACAGTTACATAAATTGCGTTATCTTATTATCTCTGAGTAAACACAAAACCTAAGCATTCTATACTAAAAATTAAAAAAAAATATATATATAATATATTTGCGGCACTTTCCAGTATCGCTCTGGTGAAATATCATCATTCGGATTCGAAACTTTCCTTGAAATTGCTTTAGCCATGTTTGTGACCAGATCTGGATAGTCAGTTACTTCCTACCTTCATCTACCTCATCTCCTTCCCCTCCCAATTAGAGATGCTATAGTCTCACTGGGTCCAGACGGTTGAGACCAGTTATTGCAGCTTTTGTGCGATAGTTAAAAAAAGTATTATTCCTAAGTGTAATAAAACGATTACATTTTTTTAAATTCTCTGTAATATTCCGATGTAAAATGGTTTAGTTCTTGACATTTTTGAGCAGAGAATCAAGATCAATCATCGCAGTCAAGATCTCAACAAGATCAACGAAATTTGTATAGAAATCTTATTTGACATTTCAATGTGAAATGGATTAATTTCGAACATTATTGTGTAGAAATCCATCGCAGACTAGTTCCTAACAAGAACAATAAAATACAAAATAAAAATTAACAAGGTTTTTTTTTAAATCTTATGTAATATTCCGAAGTGAAATGGTTAAGTTCAGAATGTTATTGTGCTGAGAATCAGAAATCCTTCGCAGACAAGTTCGGTTTGATATGCGGGGAAAATAAATGGCATTTTCCCATAAATTTCTCGGAGACGGAAAATAACGTTTAAAGAAGTGGCAAAAAACGCGAGACATCTGAAATATTGAGCGGCGATAGAATCTATATCCTTGGGACTCAATACTTCAGCTGCAACCAGCCAACCAACTGCAGATATCCAAAGTTATGGTGAAGCAGGTTACGTTGCTACATCCACCACTGATTACATTTTAGTTTATTCAAAGCAGAAAGTTGTTTTAATAAATAAAACTCCAGAACACTTAGCTCTGGCGTTGTAAAATGAATTCATTTTAAATACGTGTGTAAAGTAATTTCATTTTGATTTCTAGGTCAAAGCAACTACTTTCGACACTCTACGTAATTTTTAAATTGAGTTTTAAAATTTTACAATACATTTTTAATTTAGAAACATAATCTTGCAAAGTCCGTAGAAGTTCTAAAATACCAATACAAAATGCATTTTATAATATGATTAGGCACTTTTAATCTATGTTTGAAATATCTGTCCCATTTTCGTTGAAAAAAAATTTCTAAGGACGGGTTGTTTCGGAGAACTTGAACAATTCTTCAAATTTCAAAGTTAATTTTCAAGTTCTGTGAAAGATATTTTTAAGTTCTGTTTTTATTTCAGTTCTGTCAAGCAACTAGCCTATAATGATATAATAACAGAATTTGAATAGGACTTTCACAGAACCCGTAAATGAACGTTGAAATTTGATGAATTGTTCAAATTCTCCGAAACAACCCGTCCTAAGTCTTCGTCTTGACAAGTCAAGATATGAAACAACTAGTAATTAAAAAATAACAATGTTAAAAATAGGTAAGACGACAAACTGATTTTCTGTTAAACGTAATACAGGTAATATCAAAAACTAGTGACATAAAATGTCTATTTTTGAGTAATAATTTTGTGTTAAATACTCTTAACTGTTAATTTATAAAATTGACGAAGAAGATAATACAATCAAATCGAAACGAAATATGAAACAGACAAATAAAAAGGCAACGGTCACAACTAGTAATTGAACCCAGGATCTTTTTTTTTATAAATGGAGATGAAACATAGTTTTTGACCCAACTATCACCGAGTTTTGCATATGTTTGTTTTTTTGTCCTGAAGAAGGCACGCTTAATTCCGAAACTAGTTGGCTTTGAACTAAATTAAAATGATATATTCAAATATCTGTGTATCTTATTTAGGAATTATATTTTAACAACGTTCCATCAAAAAGTAACAAAAAAGTGAGTAGTTTGAAGTTTAAAAAGGAGGAAGTTACTATCTATCATAAGCTATTTAAGTTTAAAAAAAGGAAATTACTACCTATCTATCATAAGCTCTTTGAGTTTAAAAAGGAGGAATTTACTATCTTTCATGAGTTTTTTTATGTTTAAAAAGGAAGAAGTTACGATCTATCATGAACTCTTTAAGTTTTTATTTCACAAATCTAGATAAATGTATTAATCTGGAAACCAATTGGATCCTCATGTGATCAAATTGAAATACATTTCCAAAACTTGGGCACTATCTTAAAGATATTAAAATTTGAGTTGTCGTGAAGATTATTTGAATGCATTAAACTATTGATGTCAATTTAACGGACGTGACATTACAGCCCAACGAACGTGAGTCTCGTGCTATTGATTTTTGTCACTTAGGGATGGGGTTGCGACAAAAGAGCGAGAAAGACCTGCCCTGGAAGGTTCGGGTGCGTGAGAGACAGCAATAGGGGGTGGGCTAGATTCAAGCCGTATTTTATAGGTGAGGAAATAATGGCAAAAAGAAAAAGAAAAGTTTGAGACACGCAGTTAGGGTCGTAATTTAGGTGATTCACAACACTTTCGCAGTATACTGTGCGTCAATTTATTTGATGAATAACCATTAAGGAATAATGAAGCTGTGGGCGAGGTGAGGGGGGAAGTTTATCTTCAAAAATGACCCCCACGTGAGGTACATCCGGTTTTACACAAAAACATGATAACACGTTAAAAATATCATCATTCTTTGAGTATTGGATACTAAAATTAATAATCATATTACAATATAAAGTAGAGGAGAAAAGAAAAAGAGTGGTATAGAGTAAAATCAAGGACAGTAACAAGTTTTAAAAATAAACACGCCATTTATGATTTGTTTGAACTTTATAGGTCAATTGGAAAAAAAGGCGAGAGAGAGGTTTTAAAATGCTATATTGCAGTGTGTTTCTCAATTTAAATGTTTCATATTTTATTTGTGGTATGATTTTTCTTTATTTTAGAATGAGTTCTGATTCAATCATAAAGTTTAATACTTTGTATAAGCACGACAAGTCTATTATTTTATAGATGTTAGTTAGATTAGTAGTTTAATTTTTCATTGTAGATATTTTGAAATTGTTTGTTTCATATGACGTTATCTTAATGAAGGTTCTTTGAACAGATTCAACTAAGTTTTTGTAGATTGCATAATGAGGGCCCCAGATCGGGGAACCATCTTCTAATCTACTACGAACTAGGGTTACATATACTAATTTTTTAATTAATTAGAACATAATTCACGAGTATTAATTAACTGCCCGGGCCAGTGTGACTATGTTATCCCCATTTCGGTAATGTTATTAGACTTAACGTAGAGGTAAGGAGAAGGAGATGGAGATGGGAAACACAAAGTTTGGGAATACTGTGCATATACACACCTAACACGGGTAAAGACGTTTCGAGCAACATTTTCTTTATATGGTCTTTTCCGGGGCGATTTGGAGAATACATACCACTTTGGAAAGTGCCGCAAGTATGCTATATGATTGTTTTAATATAGAATAAAAATTATTAAATTATGCCTGATTTTGAACCCTATCTGGGTCCGGACCTAAGGAACATAACGGTTCTTTCTGCCTCAGAGATCGACGAAATGGTATAACCAGTTTTGAAAAGATATTGGGAAAACCAGTGTTCCTAAACGTCTATTTTTGTAAAAAACCATACTAATTATTATGTATAATGAAAGTGTTGATCATATTTTATATCGGATAATAATAATAATAATAATAATATTTGGCTAATTTATATAGCGCCGTTTTCGTGAGAAATCACCTCAAGGGCGCTGTACAAATATATTTCTTAAATATTTAATACTAGAACTACTGACTTATCTCTAAGACTTATATCTAGTGACTTACGACTAAGGCCTATAACTACTATCTTAACGACATATACACGAGTATTTACATATTTGGCAACTTACAACTAAAATTAAAATTAACAATTTAAACTTACTAACGCCAGAAGAAGAAGGAAGTTCTATTATATTAGGGTGGATTTATTGTTAGCTGGATATATTATATGTTAAATGAATTAAATTAATGAATAAAATCAATCAATCGCCAATCTTAAACGCATTTAGATGATTCATCTGCCAACAATTAAACCGATTAACTTGTTATGTTCCCGCTGATATTGTCCATTGTCCACTGGTAGGCAAGTCAATAGCAAAATTGAATGAACGGAATCGCTAGATAATGTAACAATTACGGTATAAAAAAATGAAAAAAAAGAAATATTTGGATAGAATGACGGATTTATGGAAATGAGTGTCTGAAAAAGTGAGTTTTTAGTTTGGATCTAAATTCTGTTGGGCTGGTTATACATCTCAATTCCATAGGAAGTTTATTCCAAGCCTTGGGGCCGGATACTCCGAATGCACGATCACCAAACTTAGTGTTCGGATTTCGCTTAGGCTCTTTCAACCTTCCAATTGCAGATGATGTCGCTGATCTAAGAGTTGACTGCCTTAGACCAGTATTTTCCGGAATGCATAGCTCAGTAATATACGGTGGCGCCATTTCGTTGATAGCTTTAAACACCATCCAGCATAGCTTGTACTGGATCCTTTCAGGACACTTCAGCCAGTGAAGATTTCGGAGGTGTTCCGAAATGTGCGAAAACTTGGGTACCCCGGTGATAAGCCTTGCTGCGGCGTTGAACACTGATTGTAGTTTATCAGTTTCGCATTTAGGAAGATTTGCATAAATGCCGTTGCAATAGTCAAGACGTGATACTATATATGAGTTCACAAGTAATTTAGTTGCCTCTGTTGAAAGGTTTCTACGAACTGACATAAGTTGTCTAAGGTAGAAGAACCCCGTGCTAACGGTCTTATTTACCTGACTTTTTAAAGAAAGGTCTGAATCCAGATAAACTCCCAGAAGTTTGACGGTTGTTTTAGCAGTTACGTCGTTGCCGGAAATAGCGATTGGTGAGTTTTCTATTAAATGTTGGCGTCTATGTGTGGCTGCCCAGAGAAACTCCGTTTTTGAAGGATTTAGCTTAAGTTTATTTGAGGACATCCAGAGATTGATTGCTTCTAGACACTCAGCTGTGCGAATTTTTAGGCCGTCGATCTCATTTGGTGAGCAGTAAAAGTATATTTGCTGATCGTCAGCATAACAGTGAGATAAAAGGCCAAATGACTCGATAATTTTTGCGACGTCATTTGTAAAAAGAATGAAGAGAAGTGGACCCAAAACGGATCCCTGGGGTACCCCTGAAGAGAGTTTTGAGAAGTTGGACTGTTTATTTCCAACCTTTACTGCTTGCGAGCGATTGGATAGATAGGATTCTAGCCAATATTTGATGTTAGAATGTAAGCCAAACGTTACTTCTAGTCTCTTAATGAGAAAGTCGTGGTCAATGGTATCAAATGCAGCGCTCATATCCAAAAGTGAAATAAGTGCTAACTTACCTGACTCTATGGCAAGGGTTATATCTGACAGGACACGAAGTAATCCGGTTTCTGTTGAGTGGAACCTCCTATATGCAGATTGATGATTTGTGATTAATTTATTAAGATTTAAGTGGGAGATTATTTGAGAAGCCACAATTTTTTCTAGTAAGTTTTTCTAGGATGTAGTTAAATTACTTACATGTTATTGAAACATAATTTGAAATGTTTCCAGGAAAACATAAAAACTAATACATTACTAAATAAGGTACTTAACATACAAATAGGGGAAGTTATAGTAAAAATCTCATAAATAAGATTGTACATTATGGTGAAACCTCATTTGATAATGCCTTCAGGAGAGACGGCCGTCACGCGAAAATGTTAAATCACTTCAAAACGGTTATAATTACGTAATTAAAAGTATGATTTATATTTAATTATAAAACTAAAATTTATGAAACATGTGATGTACGTTTGGTTTGATTTAAATGTGTAATTATAACTCCAACCTGCAACACATTTTTACGAAAATATAACCAAATATTATAAATCCAAGTGAATTTTATTTGATTTAAAGGGTGTTCTGATAAAACCACCTTCTAGTAAAAATTTAATGTGGATCTTTTTTTTATAGGATACCTACTCTATTTCCACCAATTTAAAACTCATTTACTGGCTTCACATAAATTTATTTTCAATAATTTTACCGCACCAGTTTTTAAATTCACATCACTAAGCGCCCTTGAGATGACATTTAACAAAAATGGTACAAACTGAACTCAAAACTCTAAAAACTGCAACACGAACTTCTGTTTTATTGAAATTTGTAAAGTTTTTTTTTTTGAGTTTTTTGGGTTAAAGCATATGTCCACAGGTGACATCGTCATTACTATCATAAGCTACGTAAAAATATTTCATTATTAAAAAAAAAATTACAAGACATCTAGAAAATTCACGTTTATATATATTTTGAAAAAACTGGGTAGTAACAACAAGTAAAACGATTTTTTTTATTATAAACTAAAATCCTTAGACCGAAAATAGTACCAAGTAATAGTAAATAGCAATAGTATCAGCGCATAGCGAACCGCGTGTCACTACAGCTCTTCATTAATTCCACCCTAAGGCACCTGAAAAAGATGTTCCGTCAAATATTTTGGATAAACTAAATCTTTTTTTCTATCCGGTCTGAATGCATTTTTTAAATTATACCTACATAAAACCTCGAGTTTACCTAGTGCGAACATTTGTACAGTCTTCTTGAATATCGAAATATCTTCGAATAAAAGACTTGCTAATAATATGTAATAATCCATACGAAATGGTATAAAACTGTTTTCATTTTTTTTAAGGTTCTAATTGCGTTCTTCTATTGCACTTATTGTGTCTGCAAAGAAGAAGACACAACTGAGTCCAAAACTAGGTGTAATAATATTAAAAACTAATTTATACAATACTCATTTTCCAATTCATGGAAAATAATTTCCTAGGGGCCGTTATTGTATAGGGGGATGGTGTGTGAAGGGTATTTTTAATGAAAGGAAGGAGAAAAAATTTTGGGAAGGAAAAGGGTAGAAGGAGTGGGAAGGAAATGTACCCAGGAGTGACGGGTTTATGAATCCATTCCTTTGATAGTGGTGCAAGGCGATGGGTCGAGAGAATCCAGCTGGAGAAGTCAAAGGGTCTTCCTCAACCGAACACGTGTATGCCTAGTAAGTCACCTAAAATATTAATACCACTTGGGGTGACCTATGGCAGAAGTTTGGCTAGCGAATAAAAAAATCTTTCGACGATAAATTTTGAAGATGAGTTCGTGATAGAAGCAATCATCCATTTTGACATTATTTATTAATGTTGTATACAACTCACAATTATTAACCGTTTGGGTGCCAATCGTCGATTTTCGTCGATTCGTGTTTTAGCGAAGATTGCCGATCGTCGATTTCCGTCGATTGCGTCAGTCGTGTTCTGATTCGCGCGTAGGTACGTCTGTACGTAAAATTCTCATTTTTTCGAAACGCCTGGACTTCGGGATCCTCCTCCACGTGATTCTTAACCAATTTTCTTTAATACACCGAAAAACACCGAAAAAATCATCGAAATCCTTGAAAATTCAAAGAATTTATGGGGTTTTAAAAAAATATATAGTTTCATAAAAAATAATGTTTTTTGGTGGCATTTTACAAGCAACTGTATGAATTTTTTTGGCACTCAAACGGTTAAGCTCGCTCAGTATACATAACCTCAAGAACTTGTGCGATTTACGCTCGGTGGCTGAAATCATGGCCAAATCGTGGCCATCACCCGCATGGTCAGCCCTGAGCCGAACGGCGCCTGGCGCTAATAAAAACCTCAAGGGCGCTGTATTAGGTGTTAGGTAATATCAGAGCCTTTGCTCCTTGGGTCCTTGGCACTTTTGCAAGTAGGCGCCGGAGCAAAACTGCTCCAATTGAGAGTGCAATGTTTTCAATAGGCCACGAAATCTCAAACAGTTCTTATGCAAATAAAAATGTGTACAGCCACGCCCCTATTTTCATGTTTGCGCAAACATTTG